>NC_072461.1:6532997-6832997 GCF_027596085.1 Anoplopoma fimbria
GACGGTTGACTAAGCTGTGTGGTACTACAGTACGAGTGCATGCCCATCCCGTGATGCCATGTTTTTTAATTCCGCCCTACTATTTTGCATCAAGAACACATCCACTCAACCCACCCTACCTCTCTAGAAGACCTTTCAAACAAATACATAAAGGAATAATAATAATTTTAAAAAACATTCTGAGTAGAACTGTTGTAAAGTCTTCACAGCAGGTAGGCTTGTCAAATCAATAACTATCAACTTACCACTAAATGTGTGGACATGCTGAATCATTTTAACGTTACTGACTTGCCCTCCTTAGCTCCTGTGGAAACATTTGGGGTTCAGCCTGAGCCAAAAGAGAAAGGAGTTGCTGATAATTACAACTCACTCATAACTAAGATGTTGTTACTTTGCACTTTTCGTTAACACATTTCCTATTGAGTAATGAAAACCCTTTTGTACTTGCATTATTATTGCATAGTTATTGCATTATAATGCTATATTATCATTATATCAGTGGCATACAATGGTCTTAAAATGACAATGACTAAGTTCACATGCACCAAATAGTCATTTCTTTTGCCCTTATTGCCAAAAAGACAATATCATAATGGTTCAAGTCTATCATAATGCTAAGAGGAAGGTGTGTTTTTCCTTCCGACCAGAAATGTGGGCTTTCCTTTGGGGCGTGCATCTCTACTCTAGCTTTGCAAATTGTCAGCTAGTTTGTTTTTGTCCAAGACACGGAGGTGGTGGTAAACAGAAAAGAGGCAGTGTGTCTCAAAGTGCCGTAAGACCCTCCATTGAGACGCATATTCCGAATGCGCTGTATACATGTACAAAGAATGCTACTAAAGCCCAAATGATATCGGCATATCCTACATGTCTTAATTGGAAAATGCCTAATTCAGAATATCCAAACGGGTTATGATGTTTAAATAAGATATATCAAAGTTCGGAATATTGTCATATACGGAATATGAGTGGAATATGAGTGTGCATGTAAATGTAGTCCGTGTTGTTTATCACAATTATTTCTGGGACAATATGTTGTCTAATAAAAGTACTTATCATGGCATGCCCAACAACAATAATGCTAATTGGTCAAACAACTTTACCACCTGACGACAAGATTTAATATTATTATTGACAGTTATGCCAAAGGTTGCTGAGAAGTAGTGCGCATAAACATAACAAAACATTTTTTTTTAATTTGGTGTTATTTGTACAATATTTTTTCCTGTGTTCCATCATACTGCTCTACCCCTGTGTCACAACATGAGGACGTTCCATTGCCTTAATTAATCACATTACGAATCGTACATGCCTTTTACTGAGAATGGCATAAGTAATAAAGGAAGACTAATTACATCACACCTTTGCTTCTTATTTTCACATCACTGTCACGGCCCTTCTGATATATATCCAGAAAATAGTAGTTCATTAACAAAGGATGGAAAACATATTTGGTCTTAGATGCATTGCATTTCTGTCTTGAAACATGCACCATTGATGCACACAACTCTTTCTTCATTAATAAATGTTCTTGTTTTATTAATACATAAATAGAGTTAAAAAAAAAGTCTTGAAGTCTTAATAAAGGGGACAAATAATACGTTTTTCTTTGAGGGGTTCTTTAGGATTAGCAATTGTAGACAGCACAACTGATATGGGTAATTGTAAACTAGTTTCAAACCACTTGCTTTTAAGGACCACAGAGGCACACAATCAGAGCAAAACAATAACACAAGCTGACATTCACATAGCTCGAGCTATATTGCACTGCTGTGGCTAATCTGTAATTGCTTTGATTGAGCTTTACTTGTTCTGTGGTCACATGTGTTATTGTAAATCCAGGGTGTGTGTATGTGTGTTTATGTGCTCTTACACCTGATGAATAGTGGTAATATGTCAGTGTTTTATTTCTTCCCATTACAATCGAAGTGAATTTCCTAAATACTTATTTGTGCTTTTATTGTACTCTTCTGCAGCATTCAATGTTTGAATTTCACTTTTTCCCAGCCTTACTTCAAATATCTAATTAATTATTTCTCTTTTGCCTCTGCCTTAATCTTTTTCTTTGCTTTTATTTTTTTAAAGAGCACTGCTCTATCTCTGTACCTGTCTCTACTGGTCTCCCCCTCTTTCTTGATGTTTGATGGGCTGTCAGTTAGTACACAAACAGGCATCAGAACTCAGAGATGTTAAACATTTTTGTAATAATTCATGGAATTGTAATGTGCTGTTTGTTTGTAGGTCTGACACACTTGGCCACATTTCACAAAGCTACCTGTGTTCACATGTGCTCATTGCTATTGCGTCTTTTAATTTAGTGCCCCTTTTGGGTCTGGAAAAAGAAAATTGACAAATTGAGTGTGAGAGATAAGTAAAAGCAGACATTTGCATATGGTTTGCATTTTTATGTTTTGAAAATTCTCTCCACGGAGTTGCAGAGAAACTGACCACTTTTGTTCTTGCCCACTTTAATATTGAAAGGCTACCACTGCTTTTCATGCCTACAATATTAGATTACTGTGGTAAGCCACTCTTTTTGACTTGAATACATTGTTGTTAAACTTGTTAAATCAGAAATAAGAGAGTATGTGAGAGCTTAACATATGGTGTATAATGCACAGCCTCTTGTGCAGTAAATTTACTGTGTTGTACTGCACATCAGCGTTATAACAATCTGTGCTTAACTCATGGCATGACTCACTGACTGTAGCCTCCCTTTACAGCAGTAACCCTCATGAAATGACACACTGGTGGTGCAAAAGATCCCAAAACTCTCACTTTCAGACCCAACTCTTAAGTTGCCGACCAGAAGAAACTTATTTTCTCACCAACGTCCTGAAAATCATTTCAGCAAGTCTGAAGTCAGTGTAAAAGGTTTCTCGCCAAAAACGACATTTTACAAGATAACATTCAAACATATTGTGAAAACATTAGAATTTACCTTAAAATTTTACTATTCCAACATAACTGCATCATTATGTAATTGAATGGATTCTCATACGTTAGCTCTGGTGCTGAAACATTACTATCTCTCCTCCTGCCGATAAAAACCCATATTTTTGTTCACAATGTATCATTATCGGGTATTGGCCACTACAAAGCATTAACGCTAAACTTCCGATTGCATATTTTATTTACTGAATATCAGTCAATACAACTTTATTTTATGCTACGATGGTTAAACTATGATATTAATCCGCAGCTCATATGCAGCCATCCAAACAGCACTTAGTGATAAGAATGTTGAATACATAGGTCTTACTTTATTGATGCAGGCCTCATTGTAGGTGCAGTTTATGCTTGTATGTCTATAGTTGCATGTCTCAAAAGTGAAGTTTCTTTAAAAGACACTGTAAATGTCATGTTCACAAACAATAGCATACAACAGTATTTTTACTTTTTAGTAATTTCCTTCTTTCCATACACAGAACACGTTAGTCTGAGTGGGTGTGTGGCTTTTAATAAATCTCCAAGTGCTTGTTTCTCAGCTGCCCCCAATGTGACATCATTTAACAGCTTTATAATAGCTTACAAATTTGTTTCTTCAAGCAGGTCAAATAAAAACCTCATTGTTATGTACAGCAAATAATTCTATAGGGACTGTAGCAGGGAGGCTAGCATATTGATTATGGCTGCAATTATACGCTGATTTCAACGTCAGGGCAATATTTACATCATCCAGATAAAAAGGTATGTTAGGTAGCCTACTGTAGGTATGAACGTCCTGGGAAATGTTTCACTTTTCTTAAGTGTGATGTGACTTGACCTTTATTTAACAGCCTTCTATTCTAAATGTAGTTATAATGCATTGCTTGGAGTCTTCATCATTACTGTGTGTTTTCCATCTCAGACTATGTGTTGTTCTTTACATTTCGATAATTTAAAGATTTTTTTTTTTTTTTTACCATTTGACGTTAACATGCATAAATGCTAACATCGACATGACTATGACTTTGTTCTGTATCCCATAGAAAGGTTTTGTGTATCACACAACATATTTCCCCCATGTTTCCAAACTATGAACCCTAAATAATTGTCCTACTTCAGAGTGACTACAAGCTACAAGTTATTGAGACATTGCACCATGTCTTCACAAATATTTCTGGCATCTACAAAGTCCTCCCCCGCCCCCACTTTGGACAATCTGATCATATTTCCCTGTACCTTCTGCCTACGCATTCCCAGCTGATTAAATGGGCTAAACCATCGGAGAAAACAGTTTCATGTCCCAGGCTATAAAAGCAGGGCCTCCCCCATCATGTGTGTGTGTGGCCAAGTTGCCAGATGAGCTAAACACCTTAAATGCTCGCTTTGATCTCCTCAACAAAGAGTCAGCTGTCAAATCTGCCCCGCCTCCAGAGGAACATTCACTGTCAGTTTCCTCAGCGGATATGAGGAAAACCCTGATGAGAGGGAATATGAGTGAAGCTGCTGAGCCTGATAACAACCCCGGTCGTTTACTAAGAACATGTGCCAACCAGCTAACTGATGTCATCGCTGACATTTTCAACATATCACTGTCACAGGAGAGTGTTCCCACCTGCTTCAAGACAGCCATGATTGTTTCTAAAAAGTCTGCACCCACCCCCATCCTGATTTAAGTAAGCGCTTTGAGAAACTGGTGCTTTCTCCAAAACATCCAAAACAACATCCCAGTCAGCCTGGACCCTCACCAGTTTGAATACGGAGCCAACAAATCCACAGAGGATGCCGTCTCCATTGCGCTCCACTCAACCCCAACTCATCTGGAAAATAACCTTCATCAGAATGTTGTTTATTGATTTCAGCTCAGCCTTCAACACAATCTCCCCAATGAAACTGATTGGTAAACCAAGCCCTCTGGGATGGAGTACCTCACTCTGCAACTGTTTATTAGACTTCCTCACAAACAGACTCCAGGCAGTTCGGATTGGCAGCCAAACCTCCTCCACTCTAGTGTTGAACACTGGAGGTCCCCAGGGCTGTGTGTTCAGCCCACTCCTGTTCACGCTGTACACCCACGACTGCTACCCCAAAGACGAGGAGAACTCTGTTTTGAAGTTTGCAGATCACACTACCTTCATCAGCCGGATTACAAACGAGACTTCATATAGAGAGGAAATCAACAGCCTTGCAGAGCGGTGCTCAGAGAACAACCTACTGCTCAACGTCAGTAAAACCAAGGACCTGATTGTTGATTTTGGAAAAAAGGCGAAGACACACACCCCTGTCTACATCAATGAATCTGAAGTGTAGCAGGTTATGCTGTAAGTTCCTGGCAATCAGCATCACACACAATCTGGTCATCACACATCTCCATCCTGGTGAAGAAAGCTAATAAACTGCTGTATTTCTAAAAGAAAATTTAGCAGGCAAAATTCCTGTCCCAAGTTCTTGTTTAATTTACAGAGAGGCAATAGAAAGCATCCTGACTGTAAACATTACAAACTGACATGGGATCTGTATGGCACATGAAAGGAGGGCTCTCCAGCAGGTGATTAATACCACCCAGAACATCAATGGAAACCATATTGGTGAGAAGAGGAGCCTGCGAAGAGCTACGGGGATATTAAAAGACCATAACCACTCCAGCCACAACCTGTTCACCCTGCTGCCTTCTGGAAAGAGATACAGAAGTTCACCTGCAGAAACACCAGACTTCAAAACAGCTTATTTCCTCTGGCTGTGCGACTTCTTAATTCATCCTCCATCCTCCATACATAATATAGTTCTTTATTTGTTTGTTTTTCTTTCTTATCTAGCAAATTGGGAAAATGTTGTTGTGCAACTCTGTCCTACTATGACAAATACAAACCTTGTATCATTAGAACATCACTGGCTGCATACAGCCCTCTTGCCTGGTCTTTTCCCTTGTTTGTCCTTTACTACAGTTTCTCAGCATTTCTTCTTTTGCAACCCCCTCCTGCTCGCACATGCACTTTCTTCACTCTAGGCGCTTTCACTGCTGCCGACCTGCAATCAAAGGAAAATTCACATCTGCTTTTCTTCTCATTAAGTAATGTTCTGCTCCTCTTTTGCTCAATCTTTTGAAAATCTACAAACTATGAGTTGCTTAGGTTCCTGGATTCTTCTCTCCCCTCTTTCAATCTGCCAATTAAACTGCTTTAACTTGCTGTCACAGTCCCCTTTTCCCCTGTCTGCCTTCATTTGGCAGAGCTATCCTTAGAGGTAGAGCGTCAATATGAAGTAAATATAGATGGTATTGTGTTTTGACTTGTATTTCCTTTTTTGTTTTTCTGCGTTTCAATACTGACACATTGAATTTTTTTCCTTTCCTCACTCATCTTATTTGCCTACTGTCTATCAGAACAGATGTTAGTGGGGAAGCAACATTTTGATAGTCTCACTGGTTTTGTTATGTAAGAAGAAAGGAAGGTTTATAAGTTGGCTGTCCACTGATCAGTGAAGTACATTATTCACCCCTGATAACTCTATTGGTAGTACATTGATATAGAAATGATTAGTATTATTGCATACTTTTTTATTCAAAAGTTACAGTTCTCATCACTTGCTTGACTTTTTGGTGCTTTACAGATCTCAATAGATATTTCATGGCATACATTCTGTCTTGTCATAGCAGGAAAAGCACAGGTTGAACCCATAACATTAACAATGGCTCAGATTTAGTTTAGTTATCAAACACAATGTCTGCCCTGGAACAACTTGAAGCTCCTAACAATAACACAAAATATTGAGAAAGATGTTCTATAATACTATATTTGAATTAATGTCTTTTATGAGATTTATTCTTCAATATTGCAACAATGCAAAATACAATGTGTCATAAAGCAAAGTGTTTTAATGAGTATACTTTCTCAGTAAATGCACATACAGCAAACCTTTTCTATTCCAGTAAAAAACACGCTTTGGCTGGGGAGTCATTTTCCTGAGTTGTATCTGTAAGATGTATGTTTTTTGAGTACTGCAAGATCATTGCAACTAATCTCTAGCAGCAAGTCTTTGTTCATGCTGATAGGATGCCACTGTGCAAAGTGGAGCCTTGCCTTTTGTTTTATTGCTTGATGACAAGCTGTGAACTTGGGGCAATGTGTTGTCTTAAATTAAGAAGACAACAAAACGTTGACACTATATGCGCCAAGTAAAATCATCACTTATGCAGTAGCATCTACTGTAGGGCTCTGTGAAGTCAGTTATAAGACAACGTTTGGACCAGTATCATTTAAATCTCTTTATTGTGCTTACTCTCTTCACCCTTCAAAGCACTTTGCCGTGGGAGGGTGAGAGAGTGTCTGCTAACTTTACCTTTGTTATTTATAACCATTATTCACTTGACTGAAAATATCTCTTTGCGGTATTAAATAAAAAGAATTAGAACTGGGTACTGGTAATCCTTATGCAAATGTCTTATTCAATTACACTGTGGTCCTGAGCATAAGTCTTGTAGCTAAATCTTAAAAAGTTAAGCTGCAAATCCTCTTTAGTCTGAAGGTCCCAGCTCTAATCGTCAGGATATTGTTGTTTTTTTGTCCTATTAATTCCACTGTTTTCCGGCGACCTGTGTGCGCACGTGTATGTGTGTGCGCGCGTGTGTGTTTGCAGGACAAAGTATGAGTGGGAGGATTCTGTGTATGCATAAATGCTTGAAAGGAAAGGTCACTCTGATTTGTGTTCCATTTCCAAATCATCTATCTGTCATTATCCAAAAACGATAATGCACGTTCTCTCATACGCACAAGCAAACTGGCACACATACGCAGACACATTGATGGGAGTTAGCAGAGCTTAGAACAGGACATACACAACAGGACAACACCGTAATTTAGGAAAGGTTTAGTGGTGAGAGGGAGCAAGACTGGATTAGTATGATGTGGCTACAAGGCAGCAAGAGTCCAAAGTCAACATAAAGCATTTAAGTGGAATTGACTTTAGTCAACATTAGAGAGCTGGGAAATGAATGCACCTTCACATTCTAACTCCCTTTTACCCATGGTCCTACTGTTGTGATAGTTTGAAAATGTTTGTGTACTTTGTCATGGATTTTCGACGTTCCATTGCATTTACGTGCTTGAGAGAGGGCTGCAGGAGGATTAAATTATGTCAACAAAGGTATGTCCTCATTCAGTGTAACATGAAGGTTATACAATCTAGACCGGAACAATACATCCAGGCTTACTAAGGCATTATGTGGACATTTAATCTTGTGCATTATATAAAATAAATGTGATGAAAGTGATTTCAAATGGGTTTTGAGGAGTTAAACTTGAATTGTAGTGGGATGGTGATAGCAGTACTGCAAATGTCTTGTATTTCCGCCTCCATGAATTTATCAGATGTACAGTACACACACTAGAAGTGGTCGAGCTTGGCAGTCGGCTGTTTACGCACACATACACAGACACTCGACTCCTATTGAGGGCCTTCCTGTCTTGCTGTGCAGCTCAGCAGAGAAGCAGAATATGAGAACAGACAGTCTTATTTTTCCATCTCCATGTAGTTGCCGGGGGTCATGCTCACTGGACAGCCATCTAACCCCAGCACATTACTGTGCAGTCAAACCGAATCAGATGTGTGTGCATGCTCTCATACTGTATGTGTGATATAAGGGTCACCTCAGTGCACAGTGCTCTGAACAGTATGTCTGAATCTGTGTGTGCATGGATGTATTATGGAAGTGTGCCTGGGTATGTGTAGGCCTGTGTACAGTACATTTCAGTGTGTGAGTGTATCTCTGTGAATAGATGGAGTATGCGGGGGAATAGCTGTGTAATGTGTAATGGGCCTTAGTTTCCTAAGGGGAAAAATTACAGCACTGCTGAAATGTAGCCATACTAGAGAGAAACCCAAGAAGCAAGAGGTTAGACAAAATGTAAAAAGTGAACCAACATTATGCATTCCAGTGGGAAGAGTCTAAACAGAAGCTAATTATGTAGTCTGCTCATTTGAAAGAATCTTTAAAAGGTCTGCTAATCCCATCAGGTTTATTTGATTTGCCCTCATTCATACTGCATCCAAGTTGTCGGAGAGATGTTGATGCAGCGGTTTGGACTGGACACATTGTCATATTGACGGTGGTTAACAGTCAGTAGAGGGAATGACCTTCAATTTCAGGCTATGCCATAGGCAGAGAATGATTCCATTTTGCCAATGAGTTCAGGGGTTTGGTGTCACTTACATTTTGTAGAGATGCAACGGTTGATTGGCTGCTGATCGAAACCGGCCGGCCGGTTTCAGCTGATCGACCATAATGACCGGTAGCCGGCCTGTCATTCACAGAATTCAGATTTCTTTCGCCGATGACATTGACACAGACGAGCCGCATGATAGTTTTACGTTGGCACACAGTGGCGTAAAGTGAGAGCTCGCAATTTGTGACATCCGCAAAGACGTTTTTTTTTAGCAAAAATAAACTAGATATCAGAGAGGTAATTATGACATGTTAAACACTATAGCTCTAGTTCTAAGCAGCTTTTTTTTTTTTTTTTAAACATAGCAAGTATATGAAAAGAATATAATTATTCACTAATCATTTGCATTGTGTGTTTCTAAGCAACGACCACTTTAGATGACAATACCGAAGTAAACTGATAACATTTAGAATTTTTGACAGTTTACACCGACTTTGGGACCGTTTAACTTTTTTCGCCACCGTCCCAAAAAAATATTTATTCTTGAATCTTTGCTATCGTTAATATTCTTAGGAAAAAAAAATGGAATCCGCAGGTCAGACTAAAAAGAGAAACAGAAATCAGAATCGGCCAAGAAAATTGCAATCCGTGCATCTCTAATGTTTCTTTCTCATGTCTAGATAAATGGATGTCTTATTATCTTAACGTGTATTAATGTGTATAGACTTCCTTGGCATTGTCATCTCGGGCCATCGTGTCCAATCAAGCTGGCCATTGTATGCGGTGCAACAACCTACAAAATAGTTTTTTAGAATGAAAGCCTGAGGTTGTATGTCAAGGTTGAATGTATATTTTGAATGATCCTGTCCTCACAGTGCTGCTCCTCTGTGATCTAGGGATTAACCTATGGCAGCAAAAGGCTAGGCAGGAAATCAATTTTTTAACAAAACCACCACACTTTGTAGTGAAAAAAGGAAGAAAAAGACTCGGTGCCTTCCTTCTTAAGTAGTCTCGTTTACTCTCACAATGTGTTGGGCTGTAATGCACATAGTAACAGATGTCATCTTATAGCAGCAGATATTGTAAGTGTTTTCTTTATTTAGTAGTTAGTTTACAGTGGGACAAAAATGAGTACACGTTATGCACTTTAATCCAAGGAGCAACAGCATGTTTGTGCTGTGGCCTTAAGACATATGGGTGGATGTTTCTGGTTTATGTGCATGCTTTTTTAGGTTGTTATGCAATGGATAGTGACTGTAGTCTGAAGGGATTGCCTTTGGCAGAGTGAGACAGGAATGGGAGAGCACATGCTCTTTTACCACTATCTCATATCAGTTGAGCTGGGCTCCTGCCTCTGCCAGCTGCCTGGGTTGGATCTCCTTAGCGTGGTAACGATAAGCAGTCCTTTCACATAAGACCAACTTTTGCGAGGTCCTGCTCTGCACACTGCTGTGCTGAAATATTTGGAGTGTTATTGAGGTTACTAACAGGTCATTTCATGGTTCAGCTATGATTTGGTGTCAATGTTGGGTTAGTAGTTGGATTTCCAGAGGATCCAGGTGGTTCCATGAACTTTATGAACAAACAAAAAAGTTAAATTCATACCTCGTGTAAAAAAAAGCCACCCGCCTCTCCAACCTGTCAGATAACTCACCGATTCCTCGAAATATCAGGAACCGATGATTATGTATCTTATAATACTGACTTGTTATTAATATATCGAGTGGCAAATTATTGTTACAGGTACCAAGAGGAGAACCTAGACTGCAATAGATATATCTAACCACTGCATGGTTACAAAGCGTAATATTGAATGACTTCATGTTGACTGAATTATTTTGACTGCAGCTCCAAATATATTGCAATTCTTTGTTATATATATTTTTCCCTAACCAGCATGATGGCATCATTTGTACACTGTCACATTATTTTAGTGAGTATGTGGAACAAAAAGAATAAAGAGACCACAGAAAAACAAACCGTAAACTACAGAACAAAGACACAAAAAAGCCCAACACATCTCACGTTTTTGAACAAGTGTCGGCCTAATATAACAGCTTCTGTCCTCTAGGACTAGCAGGAAGAAAAGAAAAGAAAGTTGTGAAATCAAATGTTTAGTCAAATGCAACACCTCATCCTCCAGGCTTTGAATATGAATGCGCTTTGTCTCCTGCTTTTGTTTCTTTATTTTCTTTAGCAAATACAGTTTTTAAAAGTCTTAGTTTCAGGCATTATTGTCCAGCGGGGAAAGGTGCCAAGGTTCTGTGGGCTGTCTTCACAAACCAAACCAAAGCTTCTTATTGTACTTTTTAGGACAACAACCGGATTATTACATTTGAAATTTTAATATTTTAGAGGTTTATCAAGCTCTTATTAAAAGTAATATTTCCATTGTGGAATCATCCCAATTGACCTCGAAAGCTGTTCAGTAAATGTAACCAGCAGTAGTATCACTAGTGCCAGTGGCTGGGATTTCATGAGGCTGGTAAGTCTCTCCCTTCACCTGTCTTGGCTCGACATTAATGGGACGTGATGAGGTGTTGTCAGCTACCTGCTTTGCCAACATACAGGCTAGGTGCTGCTGGCGCTTGTCATTGGCATCAAATGTGATAGCCATGAAAGGAACCAGCTTGATCTGCCTTCCTTGACTTTTGATGATGGATGGTAGAAGCATCACAGCATTGTTTCATCATTTTCATAAGCCAGACACTGATGCTGGCTCACAATAATTGAGCCATCATGTTATTAAGATAGTATTATTGAGCATTTCACCTAATTTCAGGACGAGGAATGAATTCACTCAAATCAAATGGAGGAACACATTAGATTGTACTTCATATTGAAGGTTTATTATGTGAAAGATCAACATGTATATCTCCATTAATAACCACGCCGCACTTAAAAAGCAAATGCAGAAGCACTAGGAGTCACATTTTTATTCAATCGCAAGCAGCGGTAGAAGAGGAACTCAGATTCTTCACTGAAGTAAAAGTTACAATAAAACTATGGACAAATATTTGTTCTAAATTTGAAAGTCTTAAGTAAGGTACATACGTATTGAACTTGAAGTGTAAAAACTAAAATAACTTGCCTTTGCCACATAAATTGTCGTATATGACATTATTAGATTGTCATTATTAATGCATGACTGCATACGTAGAATATAACTATTGTAGCTGACCAAGGTGGAGATAGTTTATATCTTATTAATATGAAATTGGGTTGTTTAGTCAACTGGATCCCAATCTAGTGGCCTGGCTCCCTCACAAGGGGTACAAGATAAATCTGAGGGTTTTGGGGGGGATTTTTCTGTAAATTCTTTATCTGAAGTCAGGTTACTAGTAACTACAGATGTAAGATAGGTGGAGTGTAGTGAAGAAAGAGGTTCAATAATAAGCGACATAAGATGGACATAAAAACACCATAAAATGCAAACACAACACATTTTTCAGCAAATAAGAACGAACCCAAACACATCTCTAAATAAAATATTTAAAAAAGCTACAGGATGTGGTTCAGAGATCTTTTCTTTAAGGAGGAAAGGGGTTAAGGATGATCTCCCTCTTTGTCTTGGGTCTCATAAAATACTAACTTTACACTAAACAGACAGTCCAGCATGGGACATTGCCTTTACCCCCTCTTTATTTCAGACCAAAGATGTTATGTAAAGTAGAAGCAGCATTTTCCATTATTGAAACTACAGTTGCAATTTTCCCCCTTTCTAAATCATGAAAGAGATTGAAAAAGAAAATAACCTTTGAGGTTCAAAGCGGAGAGAAAGGAAATGGGGTAAAAAGGAGAACAGTTTTTCAGGTATCTCCGGTCTTCTTCGGTGTGTCTGTATATCTTGTAATGTCTTTGATAGGGTCAATATGAGGTCATGGAAGAACATGACTAGGAATTTAATCACCCGTCTGCCAGATTCTCCTTCTTCTCTGTCTAACAACTCTTTAGTTCTCTGTATTTTTCCTCTCCTTTCTTTTCCCACCAGACTTTGTGATGAAACACGGCTTTGTTGTAAGTTCTCACACAGACAGACAAAACAAGAATGACACATGGTGCACAGTGCATTGTTCCATTGTTTAAACAGATAAATGCAGAACCTCGGCTCTTTGAATCAGCTCCATCAAAGGAACTGCATCAGGAGAGCATATTGATATTGTCCTTCAAATGAAAGGTCAGACTCACTAAAGGCATCACATGCTCATATTTGTTTTTATTAAATTTTAACTCAATGATGGACAGAATAATTTCAGCCCATTGTTGGGGCCAAGGGTTGGGTTTAGAAGGAATATTTTACGTATGGCTATTCAAAGAGCTGTTTTTCCCGAATCCTGTGGAAACATTTGCAATTGCACCACAGCAGTCAACAAATGTCCAGAGCAGACATACCGCACAGTTTTTATTTTTTAATGGAATCTTTGTTAATGCATTAATAGTTGATAGAGCCATGGGTAAAGCACATGATACAACTGCACATTGCAAAAATTGCTTTTCACATGGTTTGAGCAGCCAGATAAAGCCAGTACAAAGCCAGGTAATCCTTGACAACAAAACTGCATTCTGCACTGCATGGATGTTAATGCCACATGCACTATTTACTGTAGCACAGCGCTGCATTAACGGCAAATTCACCAAAGTAGAACATGGACACAGACACGCATTGTTGTTATGAGACTACAACCAGCTCCTACATGCTGTTCCAATATAGATACTGTTCAGGTAGGCATCAAAAGATGTGTTCAATAACCAAATATGAACACTTTTAACTGATAAAGACTGACTACTTTACAATACCATTCTACATTTGTGTCCTTATCAAAACTAATACAGTAATATGCAGTTATACAACTCATTGCATTTACAACCCCCCCACCCTAAACAAATAAATAAGTAATTTGTCAATAAAATGTTGGCCATGCACAACTTATTGCCATAGTTACCTGACATCAGTGCCAAAACAAATGTTATTATAATACAACTAGCAGTGATGAAGTGGAACAATGTTGTAGTGTTCTTCACAATACGCCGCCATATTTAGCTTCATACAGCTACATGTTCTTTCTTTTCCTTATGAGGACATCAGAAATAATTTACCAGCTCCTTCAGTTCTTATTCAGGCTGTGCTGAGATCAGGCGGATGCTCATAAGACATTCATGAGCTCTGTTCTTTTAAATGAAAAAGAAACAATGAGAATTTTAGTTTTCATTAACTCTGAAAACTTCCTAATTCCTTTTCTTTTTAATTGAAAACTTTTATGTACTTACCCACATGGCTACTTCCACAGACGGATTTCATAGTTACGTTGATAAATACAGCAATGAAACCCAGCCTGGAGTATAAAGGAAGCAATTAAACCATAGCTAGGAGAGGAAGAGGGATTGTTAAAGAGAATGGAAGAGAGTTATTTATACTTTGCTGGTGTAGTCAGACATAGTAGGCAGATAAGAGCTGTCATATTCAATAGCATGTAAGTCCATCATGAAACATGATTTCCCAAAAGCAGTGTTAGACTGAAAACATGCTCCACTGGCATAGCTCATAAAGCGAAAGGAGCTACAGGGCGGATAGAGAAAGATATGGTTTGATGAGTGAAATTTGAGATTCAAAAGTGAATTATACAGTTGAAGAACATTTTAATGTCAGACTGGATTTTCAACCAGAGGCGCATTAGAAACTCTAGGCATGTCTGAGGGCATCCATCCTGTGGAACTGAACAAGGAAACACAGGGAGTTACTGGAAATAAAAAAATATAATGCAACCCAATGTTATTTATAAAAAAAAGGTCACATTCTTAGAGACTGTACAACGACGAAAAGGGCTGTTGTACTTTGAAACTAGGTAAAACCATAATTATGTCATCATGTTACACACATTTAATCTAAATGCTCTTAGTATCCATCACAGAACTGTTATTGTTTCCAATTGTGCTAAGCAGATGTTACAGATGATTTATCAATCTGGTTTTATCATCAAGTAACTAAGCAACAGAAGTGGTGCTTGAAATGACTCAATGAGATGGGAAGGGAAAGGTAGACGGTGAAAAGAAGAAAAAGGAAAGAGGGCGGGAGTTGTTTGCAGAAAAAGCTATGGCAATAATTAAATATATGGAGATGGGAAGCTCGCTAGATATGAGTGAAAAAGAAATGTTATCCTGAGTCATGCCAATTAAAAAAAAAAAAGATGACGGGTATAAGAGTCAACATAAGGAAAGGAGTAAGTGGCCTCTCAGATTTACTTAAATGTAATCTGTGTGCCAACCATGCATTGTACCCATTTTTTGGTGTAATAAAAGCTTTGATAAATTCACAGATTTTGTTTAAAAATATGTTCATATAACAAACACAATGTGACTGAATCATACATTTGAGAGGAAAATTGTGACATTCGTATGGAGGGAAATAATAGTTTTGTTTATCATTCCTGGCTTTGCTTATTACCCACTGCTTATTAAGCCTATTTGGATTAAATTACACTAGCCTCTGGAGTAACTTTGTCCTTTCTTTCTCCTCCCTTTGTTTACTGACTGGTGGATGTAAACAGGTTAAGGTCTCAGAGCGCGCTTAATGGGGAAATGAAGTGCAAATACCTGGCAATTCATTTGGTCACTTTAGTTTAATTGTGAACTTTTCAGAACTCTGTTTGTCAACAGTTTAGATTTTGCTCTTTGATTCTACCAAAAGAGGATCAGTTTTGATCTACAATGATCGCAGTGGGAGGAAAAAGGAGGGAGATGAGAGGAGTGTCAGAAGAAGATGAAGTGAGATGAGACTGTAGATGTGGAGGGTGAAGAGGAGGGTGAGAGACCTAGGGCAATTATAATGAATAAGTCATTAACAAATTAAAATAGATATATTAATATGAAAATGATAAAATATCATATTTTCTGTCTGTCTTCTAGGAGCAGGCTTTATTCACCCAACAACATCTTTTTAAAGTGTGTTTTGTGCAGTGTGTGAAATGTTCTAAATTAATAACAAAATGCATTGAGAATCAACGCAATACAGTTTTAAGCAGCTTTCCCTGAACATTTTGTTTTTAATTGTATTGGCAGCAAAGAACACAATTTTCAACGGTGGGATCTAGGGCAGATAGAGTGAATTGTTATTCCCCCATCGTCCTGTCCTGTGTTTATATTTCAGTCACTTGATTGGTCTTTAGATCTTACCAAAGGACTGCAGTTGGAAAATACAGTAGCTGTGACATTTTACTTAAATGTTTATGAATGTACATTGAGAAGCAATAAATGAATAAAGCCTTGACGTATGTGTATTACAGCCCATTGTAGACATTTGCTTTGAGGTAAAATAAGTGACAATATATATTTATATATTAATCATCATATGATATTTCTTCTTTGTTAATATCAAAATTATATTTGTACCTGTTTTTTTTATTACAGTGTCAAATAAATGTAATCTTAGAATGTTGGTGAACAAACAATCATTAGCCAAATTTCCCATAAGTGTTAGTTTCCCACACTAACACAACTGGTCACTCCATATTGTCTAAAATGTGATTGGTAACTGCCCATCAGCAGTGTGACTAACCTGAATACCATTTGTTACTGATGTAAGCTGGCATTTTTAGACGTTTAGGATCACCAAACAAGAAACGCCTCCCTTGACCATGTTTTCCCTTTACACATACCACAATTTGTGGACAGCTTATTGTGGTTAGTTCAGCCTGAATATTACGTATTTTCATGCTGTGTTACTCAACGTCTTGGTCTTTCATTGTTGGTGTTCTTTTAATTGTGTGTGTTTGTGTGCGTGTGTCTGCATACATTTTGATTTTGTGCATATGTGTTCAAGGAGGCCACTGGTGCAGTGCTGTAAAAAAAAAAAAAAAAAAAAAAAGGGTAAGAGTTATAAAACAATTCATGTGTTGGATTAACTAGGAATCTGTTGGGGATTTCATATAACTGTACATGCTGGCATGTGTGGAGATGGTGAGCTGTTTTAAGTCTATGTGACATTTTACAATGTTTCAGAGTGTCTTTTAAAATCAAAGATGTCAAAACAGATGATTTAAGCTTGTATTCGAAAGCTATTCCCGTTTCAGAAAATGCATGAATGTGTCAACGTAATTACATGAAGGAACAGAGCAGATAGCTTGACTCTTCTTGGAAAACTTGGAAAGTGACACAGAATATCAATAAGCCTCATTATTAATGACATGGTTGGACCAGTAATGTACATGCATTCCACCTTAACTTGATTTCTCCCCGTAACCTGGTAACCTTGTGTGTGCATGTCAAAGCAGAGCAATGTAGAAGTTCTCCTCTTGTTTTCTCTGCTCATTTCTCTCTATTTATATATATATATACACACACACACACACACACACACACACACACACACACACACACACACACACACACACACACACACACACACTCTGTGTATGTAAATGGACATGTGGAACAGTCTTACCCAATTATACAATATAAAGCGTATACTAAACATGTCAATGTATTTTGTTTCCCCAAGCCAAATTCAGCACCTCTGTCATGTCCTGGCATCTGTTTTATATTCCTCCTCTCTGTTGGTCTCTCTTGTTTACTTTCTAAACATTTTCAACTGCATAATTTTCAAAGCCAAGGTCGCCAGCTTGGGGCAAACAGCAGTGGAAAGCAACATCAAAATCACCTTTTTTTCCCCCTCTAAGTGTGAAAAAAAATAAATGCTTTACAGGATACACTACAAAGCATTAGAGAACAAAGTTAATCACTGTGAGAGAATGCCAGAGGTTGATAAATGGAGAGACGGAAATGTAAGCACAACATCAGCTATTTGTTTTCTTTGTTGTGTTTTTCCCATCCTTCATCCTCATTGTTCTCTTTCTCTCTGCCTTATTTCCCTGCCTTCTCTATTGTATCTTTCTTCTCACCCTGCTTCTGCCTCTGCCGCATTTCCCTGCATACTGACAGTTCTTCTTTCTTTCTATCTCTGTGTCTCTCGCTCCCTCTCTTTCCAGCTCAGCTCTCTAAGTCAAATTCTATTTGTGAGGTGTCAGAGGTCCAGGAAAGCTGGGTGTGAGCTGAAAGAAAGTGTCATAACAAACAACACAAAACAGAAGAGATTGATTTTATGTTTATCGCAAAAGTGCAGTGGCAGTGGATACATTTGCTGTAGGACTGCTGAGCTGCTGAGAGCTGCTAAGAGAGACATATCTAAAGTTTTACATCACCATGATCATGTAGCGCTAATACTTTAATACAAGTTCTTTCCATAAACAAGTTTCATCTTCTGAATAACTACGGAGCGTCTCGAGTGGTTTATTTCTCATTGCGATGATGTTTGTCAGTAAAACCAGCAGCATCATTTCACTTCCAATAGTGAGAAACAGTGAAGTTATTGACCTATGTAATATTCTTTGCTGTGTGTGCACTAATGAAGTGGTGCGTCTGAACACCTCAACTGTGTGTGCATGTTTGTGTGTGTGTGTGTGTGTGTGTATGGCGGAATGGGGGATGAAGTGTTTTATACGGTCTTCAGTGTCCATAGAGAATTGCAGTGACGGCAGATAATTCTTTTAGAAGAGTCCATTTAAAACGAAGCACAGAGGAATCAAGTCTCGTCACAGCTTTGGGGTGGGGGGGGACGACTAAATATAGTCAACCAATAGACACCCTATCACACTCCCTAAACACTAGCTGGTTCGCTTGAACCTACATATCCCATCAATATTCACACTCTGTCACTTCTCCACATTTTTCAATTCATCAATCTTAAAGTTCCATTTTGGGCTTTGGTGGCTGTGATGCTCTCTAATTGCTTCAAAGATCGTTGCCCTCATCTCTAACTTTTAAGTAACTTTGCACATTAATATAGACTAGGCATTTATTTTATTGAACCACTTATTCCTATTCAGGGCCACAGGGGTCTGTGGCCTGTTCTACTTTGCATTCGGTGAAAGGATTGTTAAGGAAACCCTCGCACGTTGCCAGACCTGTGAAACATTCAAACACATCTACGGCGACTTTAAGTCTTGAGGCTAATTGGACTGTGGAACTTGTGTGAATGCAATGTTTGACTTTGAAGCTAAATGAGTAGAAAAGCACTTTGTACATAGATGTGTGAATATACGTTATTTTAAGTATCGGGTCCCCAGAAGTTAAGAATTGGGTCCCCAGAATGGCCTTTGCTGTTGGTTGAATGGTGCGACTCTGTATAGAATTTACAATGATACTGGTGTGTATAATTCATGATAAGAAAGCTTTTCTCCTACAGTGCAGAATCACTCAGAGCAGCAGTTTTGTGGCAGCATCCACAGCATGATTTGAGCTTGTACCCCAGAATGCAGCTCATCATTCAGTGGCCAGTGTTGAAGCAGTTTGAGAATAGGTAGTGACATATTCAGGTCACAGTCGTTAGTGGTGAATAAGGTATGGAGTGCTGTTCCAGGGACTCATCAGTGGGAATCGGGTATTTGTCTAAAGGGAAATGTGAGTTTGTACAGATTCACATTTGTACAGAAAAAAGGACTTCCTTACAAAAGTTTTTGTCTCTAGCCATTCATCCAAGATCTGTCCTTGAACAGCACGTTGTCTGACAGGTTTTCATCTATCAAACAGTGTCATTATTTTTTGCTCACTAGGGAACATCAGGAACAAAGTTTCACAGGAGACAGTGCTAACTGTTGTGGATGTGTTCTCCTCTTTTAACCTGGCTCATATAATGGTCCCAGGTCTTTATGAGACTCAAGACTTTTTTATTTGATTTGACTTGATCCACCTCTTTTATTGCGGTCTTTTAATGACAGCTTGTCCATCCATTGTGACATTTGGAGTGAACTGCTCTCAAGTTGGCAATCTAACTGTCACTGCATCTGTCTTCGTAGTGCCACTAGAGTTCATGTTCCACAAGTTTGATAAATTATGACAGTTAGAAACACACATTCTCCAAAAACACAAAGATAAGTTACAAGCATGCCTATGTATCGAGTATACAACGATGGAGATAAGAGCTACATAATCCAACGCAGACAAAGACAGAAATGGTGGCTTCATTAGTTAACTCTGAAAATTGACATGTTTTGACAAAAGTTGTCAACTCAGAGTGAGCTGTTGCCACAACCTCAGAATGGATGGACTGAATCTCATGTAAATGTGCCGTTACCCCGATAAAGCAAAGCCCTCTGAGACTGTGCCGTGTGGAGCCCCAGATATCCCCACAGGACCAGTATTTCGTGAAACTGTCACATTTGGATCGTTCCAACCTGAGATTAGAAGAAGTACTCGGTTCCCCAGCTGTGCTATTGAACTGTTGCTTTGTGTGTGAATGTGTTTCTCTTAGTAGACGTGTGAGCACGAATGTGTGTGTTGTTTCGTATGTCTGACAAAGCTGCATTTTATGCCATCTCAACACAAATTAAGTTTCCAACACTTAATTATATATAGTTGCAATTGACAATGTGTTATATTGACATGGTTATCATTATAATATATTGTTTGTTTTAATTACAATAGTTTTAGTTTCTTACTTTTATCTACCCATCTCTCATAAATAGCTAGTTAGATATAGAGGTAGACAATACTTATTTTGTGACAGCTAAAGGATCATTGCACTGACATAAAGGGAAACAACTTCTGCTATATTGCATCGCAGGATGATATCTTAATGGCTAAAAAGGTGTGTCATTTAATGTATTGATGTTTGATTTTTGTTATTTTCAACCAGACAAAATATTGTATGTCTCTTGTGCTTACTCACTGTGTGTCTTTGTGTATGGGAGCATGTGTCTGCGTAATTTCCTGGGTGCATGCCTGCCTGTCTCTCTGCTTGTCAGAGCCAGAGGGATGACTGGAGTTGGCAACATCTCCATCTTATTACAGGGCGTTTGATTTCACTTCAGAAGCCAATTGGGACACGAGATGCAAGAAAATTTGCAAGGCGAAAGAGAGAGTGCGTGTAATTTGGTTAGCGGCTAAATGACAAAAACGGTTTGACTAACCACTTAAGTCGGTTTCTGTCTCTTTGCTTAAGTCTAGCTGCTTAGTTTGTGTGTGTTTCTGTGACTTGAGAAGGTTAAGGAAAGGAAGGCCCTACTGTTCAGGTCACATCTGCAACACAGATGCAGATAACCCTGTTATTTACCTCACACACTTCAGACACCCACACTGAGAAGATATTTATTCATGGTAGATGGCGGTTTCCACTCTCCAGACACAAAGACAGACACGGGCCTTTTGTCATTGAAATTGGTAAGCTTATCAGTTGTTGCTGAATAGGAAGTGATTCTCATATTCTTTACAAAGAAACACAGATGAAGACTTGATTTGAACAACACGTCCTCAGACCTAAACAACAGAATAAGTTGTTTGCTAAAGACTCTCTAATTGACATATATGACTATTTATTCTATTTAACATTAAGAAATGGTTGAAAATGATTTCAAATCGATTAACAGAAAACTTTAATACAGTAAAACTGTTGCACACCATACTATTATACATTTAATTTTTGAATGAAACGAACTACAAATAAGAGAACCAGAACAGAACATAGAGAACATGAGGAGGCATAATTGAAAGATGAAAGATGAAAGATCAGACCAAAAGACAATTCCTTAAACAACTAGAGATAAGACAGAGAGTGTCATCTAAAGAGAGATGGATACTAAGAAAGGGAGCCATACTCTCCGGTCCCTGCATTCTGATGCAGATAAAACCAGGCAGGATAGACAGAGCGTGGATGAGCTAAAGATAGGGAGATAAAGCCAAGGATCAGAGGATGAGGGGTGGATGATAAACTGAAATAAACAGATGGATAGAAAAAGGATAGGCTGGGGGGTGGGGGGATAAAGACATCAGTAAACAAAAGGAAATGGATACAATTGTACAGGGGGAGGGTGGGGATAGAATGAGAAAGAGAGACATGGTGGAAATAAAATGAAACAACTTAGCCATAATGATCCTTAGGGATAAAAAGAGTGAGGGAATATGCATCAGTAGATATTGGCTATAATGGTTGACATACTTTCTTAAAGTCGTTTAAGAACGACTTTGGTTGGCTGTGGGCATGCAGAAGATCCAAGTAAATACTCTCTGAACAAAAGCTGCCCAACAGTTTGTGTTAAACCATCTAAAGACCGAGCTGAGATGTGCAATATGCTGCCATCGGTACTTCCTAAAGGACGGGCAACAGATTCAGTTCAATCATTACGCTAAGTTAGATAGAAAATCAGAGTGAAGTTATTATGAAAATAACTTTTTGGGTGTTCATTTGTACGTGAAGCAGTGTAAACTGCACAAATTGACAAAGCAGAAGAAGGGACGACGGGATTACAGTACACATACTATGGATTAGAGTGGCACTAAACAGTTCAGAGAGGGAACTCCTTTGATTTAATTTAAATGAGATCCGAGCTGATCTCATAATCATTCAAATGTCTATTTGTTTTAAACTCTCCTTTCATTTATACAAAGTCGGGATGAACTTAGAATTGTTTCCGCTAGGTTGCCTGTTTGCATAAAGGATTTCTTCTGTTGAGTATGTGTGTTGAACCGCTTTCATTGCATGAAAACTGTAGGTTTATTCTGAGCCTATGTGGGCTATAAACCTGTTGAAAATGAAAAAAAAAAAGAGGAATTGTGATCGGTCGAACTTAGTGATGTTAAAAACAAATGGATGGATAGATGGACAGATATATGTCCCAATGTACACAAAGTATTGTTGTTTTAAGATTGTGGTTAAAGCTCCATTTTAAATTATAAATGGCTCCTGTGGATGTCTGTTGAAATTCAGCAGGCCTGCAGGAATTTTGGTTATTGCTGCAGCTCACAGCTGTGACTCGCAGGTCTTTTTGCAACAGTTAACACTTTTTACAGGGTCATAGATAAGGCTGCCTTTTGGCACAGATCTGAAGTCAATGTGTCCTCTCTCAACACTTTGAACCCACATTGCAGCCTCTCCCACTAACCTTATGATGTCAGTAATCCTAGCTGTTCGGATGCTCCCATATGACTCATGGCCATATATTTATAACTTCCCACGCCCTCTGGTTCACATACCAATCTGATTTCTATCATTTGGCTTTTCAGTAGAAGAGAGTGACAATTTTCTTTTAGTCTCTACTTAGAATCACACTTAATTATCCTTTATCACTAATCGTATGCTTTATTAGACAGAGACGAGCTATAGCATGTCTACATTTGTTCGAACTCTCGGTTGCTGCTGGCTTTGAATTAGTGGGTTTGTATTCACTCTGCAAAAATGGCAGACTAACATGTAATCAGAGAGAACAGAGTCTGTGTAAAATGCATCAACACTTCCATTTGCATCCATTTGCACTCTCAAAGTAATATTGATTCACTATCAATGTTCAATGTTATTTCAATTAGTGTTATTCACATATTGCTTAAACATCTGACACAATATAAAATCAACACTGCTTTATATTCAACATGTTTCCGTGGTAACATGCCAGCAAAACAGAACGTCAATATTCACTTTTTTCAGTCAAATGCTAAACAGCTCTAAACACCAAGTCCAGAAAATGATTTAAAACCTCTCCAGCATGTGAATAAAATACATTCCTGATTATGTGGAATCAAAACTTAAATGTCAACGGAAATTTTTTTACAAAATTATTTCGTGAGACTGTGGTGGGTTGGGCATGATGCCCCAGAAAAAAAATAAAATAGATTTCAAAGTTAAATGCATCAATCTTGTTCACTTTGATAGCAACATTAAGAGGCTAGATCTACAAAGAACTTTGTGCTTTCGTAAACACTCTGTTCTCTAGGAATGATGGAATTTAACAAATTACATTAAAGCTAATATACCTTAAGTCCGCTACATCTTAAAGGGAAAATTTGTAATTTTCTATAGTCAATATATGTCTAAAGCATGGTCAGTTAGAAGACCAGACCAGAACCTACCGAGTTTATATGGCATGGGCTGTAACCACTCTGCTACCAAGGTGCTGCCTCCCTCTCTACAGTTATGTGATAGGTAATCCTTCTAGCCAGTTTTGTCAGTAGAGGAACGGTAGCAACTTAATCATACACGTCAATGGAGAGAGTTGTAAGTATTGCTGTCCAACATATCCACTCTGAAGTGAAAGCCAAATAAGATGGAGTGCAGGGGCAAAAGCCCTTTATCCAGCAAATACTTCCCGTTGTTCACAGCAGCAAAATGAAACCATGACAGACTGATCAGGACTGGTATACACTGCTAACAACAGAAACATGATTCCTCCTTTACCATTTACTCTTCCAGAGCAAATTAAAATCAATAAAATATATATTGTGGATTTCAACTTCATATCTTTTGTCCTTAAAACAATTCCATCATGTGACTTAATGACAGACCAGGGACCCACTTTGAATTTTGGGTAATATTTAACAAACATTTTGGCATAAATATAATAATACACCTTCAATGCGAAAGAATAATGATGGCCCCTGAGTCTGCCCAACAATAAATGGACTCTGACATGAAAAACCTGTAGACATTTTATAATGATCCATTAAATGTTTGTCACAATATTCGAAAAGAACTGCATATAAATTGTGAGGCAGTGCAGATCGATATCTGTGGATACAATCACGTTTGCAGTTTTCTTCATCACCTCAGTCTAAGATTGTGGTGGCCTGTTCTTTTTACTTCTAACATACTGTGCCACGATACGGGGCTCTGTTTCTCGACTCACACCATAAACAGTCCAAATCAAAACTCTGCAGACACTGATTCCATTTCCGTCAACTAATCAATTTATTGACACTTTCCAAAAACTTAACAAAAACATAATAAGCCTAATGTGAGGTCAAAGACTGTACCGATTCCCCGTTCTACATGAAGGAAAAACAACAAAACCGAGACTCGATCCCACAACTTCCTCTTATCACAGCTGATCATCAGATTAATAACAATATTTTTTTACAGAAAACAATTGTAACATCCATTCACAAGTAAAAATAATATATTTAGATAATTTAAATATATAAGCACATTGAAATAATATGATTTGTAATCAAAACAAAAAATATATCTGTAACAAAGATAGAAGATAGAAAACTATTGATTAAGGACAAGCTGTCATTAATTATCCTAATTTTTTAATTTGTAGTAATATGATACTAGCGGCTGATTAAAAAAAGACACTTGTATTCTCTGTTTTTTAGTTTGTATTTCTCATCATATTTTCTCATCCAATCATCTTAACAGTAGATGTTAAATGCAGATATGGTAAATGTAAAGTCCATTGGTTTCCCCAGAACCAACCGTGTAACAGTTTATAATGATTCAATACATATATAAAAATAGGTTCATTCTAAATGACCAATGTCATTTGTATAGACTTTACCATATAAAAAAATATATAGAGTAAAGTGAATTTTGGTATAGTCCCCTTAGCCGGAAAAACCTTTGTTTTTTGTGCGTGTCTATGTGTGTGTCTGTTTGTGTGTGTGCCCTCTAGCTTTTTCTCCAGAGTCAGTGTGACGAGGAAGAAACAAAGAACAGTAATTATGTATTGATTGTCAGTAAATTGGTTTGCACTTATGACAACGTATGATTGTGAATGCAGTACACCAAAAGAAAACAAGGAACACACAAACACACAAACACATACACAGACACTCCCACATGCTCCAGCTTTTAACACATAGTCAATAAACATGGTGAAAGGTGTATGCTGAAAACGGTTTTCTGTAGTCAGCGCATACTCAAATAAAGCATTATATCAAGCGAGTATTCAAGCAGACAAAATGTAGAAAGTACACATACAATGTATTCCCTTTCGGAGGAATCGTTCTTAAGATTACCCCAAGCAAATAACATATAATTGTCTAGCCTCCATTTGTATCTTCATTTGAAACAGTGGGATCCTTTAATAACTTTAATTCTTTCACTGCAAGTGTATGCTGACAGTCACCTCGATTGTTATGTAATAATCCTGTTTAAAAAGGCAAATGCATCATTGTAGGTGTTCTGAAACAATTACGATTGTATGGATTTAGTATTTAGAGGTCTGCATTCATTTACAGTTTATCATTGCTACCTTTTGCGCAAATATAGGCTGTGTAAATAACAGTAGTCAATCAGTCAGATTTATAATCAAGAGACTGTGGGATCGTTTTATGTAGTTTGTTATACTGTAAATCTAGTCCCAGGCAATATGCTGTAACACAAATCTTCAAAATGACTTCCAGTATGAAATGAGGCAAGAACATCATATTGCTGATTACATTGGCACTCTTGAAATAATATGCGATTTCTTGATTTTTCTTTTGCGATGCGGCAGTAATAGGTAGAATGCCGCATCAGGAAACATATACAGACTTTATACGTTTTAGACTTACCTCAGAACAAAACAAAGCACATGTTGACATTTGTTGAACCTAAAAATCAGAAGTTACTCGCTGAAAAGACTGGGACTTTCGATTGCTCAGTCAAAGGGAGAATTGTTTTACAAAATGAAGAAAACTTTCAGTCCCGAACTAACCAATCAAAAGTATTCAGAGCCATCAAGTCAAGCTGAGTTCAGTTCCGCATAAACAAGTCATTTAAAAGAATTATGAGGCAATTCACCAAATCTCCTCTTCAAAGAGACGTGATAAATGCTTGAACAGTGGAGAATCTCCCATCTCTCCGTGCCAGCCCCGGATTACACAGCTGGGGAGTCTAAACATAAGTGACTGGGATTCAAATACTAAGAAGACAGCCGGCCCCTTTTCTCTGTCGTTTGAAATTTATTTAGAGGATTCGCTGCCCAATTTTCTCTTAGTCCCCTTGTCCTATGTGAATACAGAGAATGCCTGAGCAAAATATGCACTTTTGTTGTTGTAGCTTTACCAAATCCAAATATGTCAAATCTTGTATTGACTTTAATCTAATTCAATAAGACCCGGGGCTTTTTGACAACAGCTTGCCATCCACAGTGAAGTCGGGCTGGGAGTGAGTGTTTGCATGCATGCCTGTATATGTGTGACCAAGTGCCTGTGTATTATAAGCCATGCATTGTCGGGACTGTTAGGAAGGTTCGGGAATACAAGTGTCCATATTTAAAGAAGGAAAACTTGATTGAGGCCCTGCTGAAAAGGACTGAAATCCACACACAAATCCCACTTAAAAATGGTCTTGATTTTTTTATTTTTCTTCTTCTTTTCCCTGTTTCATTAATGCCTCACCCTTCTCACGGAACAATCACTTGCTCCCTCACACACTCGCTAAGTCACTCAGACTTCTCTCAAAGTAGGACAATGCTACCAATACTGGGGGAAGTGAAAAAAATCAATGGTCATGGAGTATACACACAAACAATTGCAGAGTTATTGAAGTCATTGAAAAGTAGATCCTGTATATACAAAACAAGAATAATACTGGAGATCCTATTAGGCAGTACTTCACAGTACACATTATAATCGGAGAAAAAGGGACGTACATTCTAAGGTCTATACAACAATGACAAAATTGCACAGGATGTCCCCAAATAGAAATGCCACTGCTGTATGTGTTATAAAACGATGTCCTTTCTTGACATTTTGTCTCTTCTTCAGTCAACACAAGGCTCTGCGACCTTTGATCACAGCCTCACTTAATGAGAGCTCTTCGACTTTAAAGCTATTTTCATTCAAATATACAGACGCTGTGAAAGTGTCGCCCTTGGACTCACTGAAGATATTAACCGACTCACCGCATGCTTGGAAATGTACTGCATCTCCAATATTTGGCTTAGCTTTGTTCCCTTTGTGATTGTGGTTCGATTAAACTCTTTAATGGTTCATTCAGCATATTGAAGCTGACTATTCTTTTAGTACACACCACCCACCACTCTGCCTGCTTTCATTTCCACAGGTGGTTTTTCAGTTTGAATCCACTGATGTTGGAAAAAGGGCAATGAGGTTTCCCTCTCGCTGTTGGTGCATAAATCTAATATTCATAAACCCGGGCCAGATTGTGAAATAAATTTAATATAGCACTGCCTGTCAACTTAACGATAGGAAAGCCTTCTTACTGGTTTGCAGTGCTGGCATTTTAATTTACCAGGCGTACGTCCCTAATCACAGGCCAACATTTCATTGTAATTGCCGTGAACGAGTGGGACTGAGGCGTAGATAATAATACAGGCTGTGTTACGCAATGTGGCATAAGCCTGATGATTTTAGAAACTAGCTGCTGTAAAACATGACAATTCCTGACGTACTATGGGGTACATCTATAGAGGCTGCGGTTGATAATAAAGTTGATTTATATAGGCCAAGATCACAAGTTGTCACAGTATGCTTTGCAACTTCTTAATCCTGTATTTGTTGTCTGAAATCTTTGATTATCTGAACAATTTAACAAATGTCCATTAAGCAGCACAGCACAATATGGATAATAGCGGTCGAAATATTGGCCAGTGGCTGTGGATGAGAGTGATCATCTTGGGCAAGTCGACCGGGCATAATGGCAGCATTTCATTCATAGCTTCTCAGTGGTTCATAAGCCTTTAAAACAAATGGGATTTCTGTTCACACAAAGGCACACGTCTTTAGTCTTTTGCACCAGCTAAACCAAATACTACCATCTGTGATCTCACGACTTCCCGCTCCCCCCCTCCCCCCATCCATATCCATATGTGCATACTCCATATATATCTCAGACATAGTTAAACACCATAGGCAGTGCCCATAAAGTTTAATGTTATCTCTAACAAGATGTCAAGGTCACGCTGCTGTAATGTTATAGGAAGCCTGGCTCTCTCACAATGGGAAGTAATGAAGTTCTATTGGTCATAGTTGAGGAGGCCCATTGTTGGGCCTCGGAGAGGGAACATTAATGGAATGGATTATTCACGGCAGCCTGTTGAAAGGTTTATCACTCAGTCAAACTGGGATATATATTGTCTGTACATGTCCTACCTCTGTTGTACTATCTCTGTATGGTCTAATACAAACGTGCACACACACACACACACACACACACACACACACACACACACACACACACACACACACACACACACACACACACACACACACACACACACACAAACACAATAAAGCTTTTGTTCACAAAATGTTGTGGCCCCCTTTTTTTCTTAGAGGGGGTTGACATTGTCAGTGTTTCCTGGACCTTCCATAAAATTCACTACTGTGTATTGGCCACACTGCACTTTAGCAAAATTGCATAAAATTCCCCGACAAGGTAAAAAAAAAATCATGCATCGCTTTTTTTACATTTTCCAAAAAAAAGATAAGCGTCCGCCTAGACATCAAGCCATCTGTAAAAATAAACTAATAATGAACACAAAAATGTAATTTTTGGCAACGTCAAAATTATCTTTGTTTCCTTTTAAAACGCATTAAATATTTTCTGTACCACATGGCTCTGCATCGTTGTGAGATGTTCTAAATGCTCCTCTCATAAGTTCAGAACCTGTTCCACTCTGAGAGGCACTTAGGAGAGGAAGTTGTCTGTGCATCTCTCTGGGAGATTAGTTGGCTTCGGTAGCTATCTTAAATTCTCTCTGTCGCTCTCTGATTGTTTTGATCGGTCTTAATGGTACAATCATCTTTGGTGAGAGAGGGAAAAAAAACACAGATTGAAAGTAAGGATGAGTGAAAATAATGTAGGAGATTGAAATGGAGAGAAAGTCGGAGTTTGGGAGCTGCAGAGAGCTAAAGAACCTTGAACACGTGTTATTTTTACACAGGGGGTTGTGGAGCAAGTCCCAAGGGTATTTTTGAGAGTGTTGGTGCTTGTGCGTTGACTCCTCTCCTCCCTATCATTAAGTACATCTCCTCCCTTCTATCTCTGCCTCTCTTTCCTTCTCTCCCGCTCTCGGTCCCTCCATCTGTTTCTCCATTCTTCACCATCAACCTCCTATCCTTCATTTACATACGCCGTTCCCCGACATTTCTCCTTATAGAGAGCACATAAAGAAGATATACAGCTCTGTTGTAAATCACACAATCCCAATCTTCTCTGAAATGAAATGAAATGAGGAGGAGACCACAGGCTGGGTTCAACACTGACTCATGCGCATACAGAATGACTGTACTGCTGTACAAAACATTTCTACAAAAGTAAAGTTTTTTTTTTTAAGATCTTGTGTTGTGTAAAACTTGTAGCATGGCTGCAAGTCTTCATGTTTGAGCTGTACATTATTAGGTAGCTGTTTGCTTTATCTGAAGGGATTGACTGAAGTAGAAAAAGCAATCATAGGAAATTGGAAATATTGTCCAAGGAGTTACATGTAAGGTTTAAAATGCGGATACCAGTCACAACTATTTGTATTTGTTTGGTTTTATATTTTGGCAGAACTAGTGACTTAGAATATCATATTAGTAAAGATAAATGTAAATCTGCTGATCAGCAGTTCCAACCTTCATAGAATGCAGGCCGTTTGGTCTAATTTAATTAACCTTACTTTGTATTTATATCCTTAAATTTAAATACATGTCCCCCTTCATGTTACTATGTTTACACTTTTTTATTTACATGTCCTATGAGGAACAGTTCTTTATAGTAACAATGCCAACTAGTAAAGACTTGTGCAAGAAACAGATGGTACAGTATACAATACATTTAATAGCCTCTTTCATAAGGATAAGTAGAATATATACAAAATGATATGAGACATTTATCAGTAAATGATAATTTCCTATCCTGTTGATAGTGTTTGTTAGTGGCTTAAAGTGGTTTCATAAACCACTTTAAGGTCATTGTATCAAGATGTTTGGATTTGCTGTTAAATCAAAGGTTAAATTAGTATTTCATTGAAAAGGGTCTTACAGGAAGAATGCAGTGTATTTTATGATCGTCAGACCTGTATGTCTATATTGGAGTACATTAACAAATCATGTTTATCTTTGGAACTGTTTTCTTGCCAGTGTAATTATGTGAACTATGCGTTCAGCTCATTCATCACATAATGGTGATAAATTGGGTATTGCTTACACTCATGACATTCCTGCCCTTTTCTGGCTCATCTCGAGCCATTTAAAAAGCCAAAGGCCACTTATCTGCAACACAGAAGCACTATACTCAATGGAAAAATGCTTAGAAACGTGTCGAACCAAATGCTGTCCAGTGTTTCCGATGTACAACCTCAGTCTTAGAACAAAGCAATTGTTGTTTGCAAAGCATTGTGGCTGGTATAACCAAACAATGATGTGTTTGCCTTTGTATATTATTTAATAGTTGCAGGAAAATTATCATTACTTTTCTCCTAGCTGGCCCAGATGAGCCATCTGTCATACAAAAAAGTAGTGCCATACCTCACTTTGGTACAAAATGTCTTGAACAATCCACATATCCACATAGCTACCATAAGCTCATTTTTTGCTGCGGAATATGGATAATCAGGACATCAGAAAACTTACCTTGATCACTTTTCCGTTGATCTAGTCAAGAAACATTGTCATTACTTTTACTCATAATGAACACTTTCCTACTTACACTGTGCAACAAAGTATAAGGCTAAGTAATCACATTATTTTTTTTTTGCTTTTTGTTGTTGATTTATTCATTTTCAGGCTTATTGGCTCACATTTTCAATTTCAAGCAATTTAACCATTTTCCCAAGGCGTACAAGTTAACCGCCCTAAGGCTTGAGCAATATTGTCAGTTTGATACAGATCATGCAATTACGAGTCACGGCACATATAAGTTATTACCAGCTGACACCATCAATGCTTCTCTACTGCAAATGATTTTTTCCCGTGATTGCCCACAGGAAAGCCAAAGATAACCTCAGTCTCAACCTCATTTCAACCCAAAGATGATGAGCTCTATTTTGGTTGGCCTGATTAGCAGTTTGCGTTTATCTGGGACTCCTATGACCCAATGTGATATCTAGGCCTGTGTGTGTGTGTGTGTGTGTGTGTGTGTGTGTGTGTGTGTGTGTGTGTGTGTGTGTGTGTGTGTGTGTGTGTGTGTGTGTGTGTGTGTGTGTGTGTGTGTGTGTGTGTGTGTGTGTGTGTGTGTGTGTGTGTGTGTGTGTGTGTGTGTGTGTGTGCCAGGGTGTGTATGCATGTGTGAGTTTAGGACCCCCGGTGATAAGTTTATATAATTAGTTCTGCACCAAGGACAAAGTGTGAATGTTTAGGTGTGGGATCATGTGAACAGGCATGGTTGTGCATATTAATATGCATATGTATGGAAATTACTTGTATTACTTGTGTACTGTAAAGCCTTAGAAGAAGTCCACAACAATCCAGCATCAGATGGTGAGGACACATTTAATGTGTCACATATAGCTCTCTCTCTCTCTCTCTCTCTCTCTTTCTCTCTTTCTCTTTCTATCTCTATCTCTCTCTTTCTCTTTCTCTTTCTCTCTCTCTTTTTCTCTCTCTCTCGTTCCCTCTCTCTCTGAGTCATGGAGGCCAACGTGATGATTCCCGGAGTAAGATTTTTCATTGAAAGCCTTTATGATTTACAAAAGCATTATATATATATATATATATATATATATATATATATATATATATATATATTATATATATATATATATATATATATTATAACCCTATTGGCTAAGTGTTGTGTTTCTCTTGAAATAAATTGAGTTATGCCCTTACCTATAGTCGTATCTCACTGTTACATTAGATCGTTAGTCCAAAATATTTGTCCCCTGCAGGTTGTTTTCTTGTAGTGATGACATAATGATGTAATTATTGATTTATTTTAAGCCATTGCGGTTATACATCCCAAGATGTCCAGCCAAGGTAGATGTTTCCCATATACTTAGTATTTATGTAAATGTTGAGTATAAATTGAAAACATGAGCATTTTTTCAATGATATATTGTGAAGAGGGGGTAAAGGGCAAAGGCACTAAAGGGGTTTGAGGTCATGGGGTCTAGAGAGGAAAATGGGAAGAAAGAGAGCATTGTTTGTGTATGGATAAGGCTTTTGATTCAGAGCTGCCTCACTATTAAGAAATAAAGTGGTCCTTTGACTTTAAAGTTGTTAAGTTTTGAGACTAAATTACAATTATGACATTCTTATTTATGTCCAACTGTTCAGTTCTGGGTACAGTTCTGGTATGTTTCATGATGTGACAAACAACCATACAATACCATTCTTACCGACCTGTTTCAAGGTCACACAGAGTCAAGCCAATAATGCCTTTCTGTCCAGCTGAATGGCATCATGAAGTCTTTTGTCCTTTAATCGACTTTCACATTGTGATATGGAGCAATAGTTTGAGTCGGTGTGCAGATGAGGATGCACAAACGAAGATGCTCAAATCACAATGTGGAAATAATATAACACAATATTTACTGACATAGACGGGTGGAAACGGTGAGAGAAGGAAACAGAAAGGAAATAAGACAGAGATTTAGGATCTGAGAGTGAGACCAACAGAGTGAGCGAAAGTGAGAAAGCAGAATTGCAGATTGAGCTCAGAGGGTGGTCTAGCTCTTAGCTGGAAGCCTTTCAAGATGGAGCAGTATCAAGAGTCATACTTTTCACCTCTAGCTCTAGGAAGAGAGGAAAGTAGGAAAGAAATTAGAAAGGTAGGGATTACTGGAGGCAGAATTGTACGAAAAGGAGTGAAAACATGAGAGCAGCTTTTCTATGAGAGATTGTGAAGAGAGGGTAAGGGGCAAAGAAACTGAAGGATTTGAAGCCACGAGGTCTAGGAAAGAAAAGGAGAAAAGAAGAGCGCAAGGAGCAGAAAGGAAGGGGATTGGAGAGCTACACCATAGGTGCACTACATAATGCATGTGGTGTGATTTGGTCCACGTAAACGGTCCGTGAATCTTTTATTAGATCCGGTTGACCAAGTGGTATGCAGAAGAAGGGGGAAAAAAATGGTCAAAGTGGACAGAGCAGAAGGCTTGTCTGTGGAGATAAAAGCCTGGGAAATGGACATGTTTTATTAAATATACGTGTGTAGACTGTTTGTTTGTGTTGTGGTGGTGAGATAGACGGAGAGAAGAAAAACAGAAAGAGAGGTCTGGGATGTTGTGGTTTAGCTCTCAGTGTGAATGGAGGCACTCTCTATCTCTAGTAAAAACAGGCCTGTTCACCGTACAGCAAGTGAGGGGGTTGGGGGGATTATACAAAGCCATCTACAGGACAAGTTTTGACTTCAAAGAAATTATGACTTCTAAAAGTTTCATAAAGACAATCCACAGAGGCAAAATCAGGTTGGTAGTTAGGATATTGTAGTTTTTTCAGAGTGCACTATGTGCTTCTAACTTTTCTTTTCTTGATATTTCACTAAATTGTTATAATAAGTCAGGGTCAATCTCAAAATGAACAGTTACATTTAATTTTAATCAAATATTTGGGTATTCAGTTGCATTATGTCACATTCATCCACTTTAAAGGTGCTCAGTATGAAATTGTATCTATCTTTTGCCTCAACACAGCTCTCAACATGGCAATGGCTGAACGAGCGCCTTGCAGCTAACAGTGCAAACAATGCAACAGTGCTGACAAAACTAACAGTGTTAACCTGAGAACCAACTAATGTTGGGAACTATAGAACCCATCAGTATCCTAACCATAGTGTCCAAAATCACAGGAAAGTGGTAACTGAACAACTAAATAACTCTGGGCAAGCATCACTCCATCCCATGCAATTCGGTTACAGAATAATCCATTCAAGTACAATGGTTGGAGAGCTGTAAGTATATAGATACTGTATATCAATTTTAATTTATTTTCGGATGCAATCAAATGGACCATGTTTTAACTAACTATGAGAAGACAACGCATCAGAGTTGGAGACATGTTGATTGCTCTGTTGGTGTCCTACAAGTCTCAATTTTAGGACCTCTTCTATTTATTTATTTATTATGCCAACAACCTGCAACTTGTATGCCCTGAAGTCAAAACCCAAATATTTGCTGATGACACTGTCATTTGGGTAAATAAGTACAGACATGAAGTGGCAGCCAAATTAATATCAGCAATGACCATACTGGACCTTGGCCTCAAAGTAAAGTCAATTAAAAAAAACAAAACTTTTTGAGTTAGAGAGACAAAAAACAGCAGGCACGGGAAATAATGGGCTGAGCAAGAAGGTCATGGCTGGAGAAAACTACTGCATTATATTTTGCTTCATGAAAATGTGCAATATATTTAATATTGCTTCATTATAACCAATGATTTCAAAGGATAGTTTAACTTTGAAATTGCAGTGTATCCTTTTAAAAACTGCTATCAGGATGAAGACATTTAAAGTTTTGACAAGAAAAAAGCATCCGACTCGGTCGTCTTTCATCACAAACCTCATTACCCATTAGGGCCTTTGCTGCAGAGAAGTAACACTCAGCAGTATTTCCTAAAAGCTGCAGAAGTCTTTGGTTCAATGAATCATCACAGAGTTCCCAGCTGAAGAGGAAAAAAGGAGTTCACCTGTAATATGTCTAATTATATCTTCGGTTTTGTTGATTACGAAGCACACAAATCATATCATTCATCTAACAGACCAGCACTCAAATAATTACTGATCTCAACCTTCCAAAAAGCCCCAGTTCTAAATACAGCTACAGTGTTAAGTACACATCTAATTTGAATGTGGATGGCACAGGATTACATTATATTGCCACAAAGACTAGCACAATAAGAGTTTCTGTCAAATGGAGACTGACGGCGTAATCATGCAGTTGATAATGTGTTTAACACTCATAGGTGAGGATTATTTGACAGATGAGATTTTCCTTAAGAATTGGCCAAATATATACTATCCGGCGACATCAATGAGAGCTTCAGATGGTATTCAAACTGTCTGTCTTATCCTGACTGTTGCAAAATCAATTTTACATCAAGCGCGCTTGTAATTTGAAGGTTTCCATATCAAAGCCTTGAGCCTCTGGGGGGAAACTCATGGGTGGGGAAATTGAATGAATCCTGCTCTCCTCTGCCGCAGTGGTGCACTTGAGTAAGTAAGGCACTTAACCCTCAGAAGTGTCCCACAGTAGAGGACTGTGGCTTGATCCCAAGGTTAAATGTGTGTTACTGTAACTGACCTTGATGCAGGCGTTGCTGCAGAAGATCAGTTCGCTCATCAAAACATTCAGAGATAAAAAAAAAACACCACTTCATGGTGCCACTCAGGTGTTAATTGCGTCTTCATTCAAAGTGCTCCACAGCCATTGCAAGTGAGACACTCAAAATCTAATCAAATAAGTATTTGACCATCGGGGTCCGTGGTTGAATACATTAATACACAAATGACTGAACGCATGAAGCAGGTCTTTCTTGAGTACAATCTGCCTCACTCATTATATATCATACACTCAGCCTTGAGATGGTGTACAATGTTCTTAATAATCAAGGAATAAAAAGACAAAAACAAATGTTCATACTGATCTGGTCTATTCCCTTAACTGTTTCATGGAAAGGGAGGCACTCAACCAGGCAATCACATAACATTATTTTACCAGAAATAGGTCAGGTAGGAATAAGATGGTAAAGAATGCATGATCTATCCACGATGAAACCAAATTCAATTCAGCATTCATCTCGACACTTATTCATTGTGTAATCACCTCAGGTGAAGCAGCTGTGGGGAGGATTTCTCATTGTATTTCAACACTGAATCCCACTGACTGCAGGGAGACTATTGGAGATCAAACCAAGAAGACGTCCCAGTGTTTTAAACTGACACGAATGTTCCTGACTTGCATGTGATTAAGCAAGCATTTTTACATTTTAGTTTTGAATCCTGTCCCTGACATATTCATGACAATAAAATATAATGAATTAGAATTGGCTGCTACTGCCCGAAATTTGTTACATATGTTTATTTATTTATATATATATATATTTATATATATATATATATATATATATATATATATATATATATTACCAGAAGTAAGCTGGATCATTGAGGTTCATTTATTTAGAATCGCTTCTCTCATTTAAGTATTTTATATTCATACTCAAATGACGGAAGCAATCACTTCTCTCATTCTGTATTTGTGGTGAACAGTCTTAAACTTGAGATGAGCTAATGCTTCAGAGAGATTCATGGGTGAGCGTGTGCGTATGTTTCACTGGTTACTATGGTGATTGGGGAACCAAGGTGAAGGGGAAGACTAGATCTTAAGACTGGGAGTAGATTTTGTTCAAAAACACCAGTCAAAGCCCTGCTTTCAAGGCAAAACACTGTGAGTCGAACCTCCACATTTTATTATCAACTGAGAGAAAAGACTTGATGCTATTTGTACATTTGTGGTGTTTAAAATGGGACCATGTGGGCACTTAAAATTGTGGAGAGTCAATCCTCTAAGCTCTGTATTTGGGGTGACACGCACGCATGAGATGCGCATGCATGCTTGTGTGCTGGTGTGTCACTGATTGCCACGGGGATAGGAGCACCTTGGTGGACAGGCAGACTGATTAAGAAAGTGAAGAGTATAGGGTGATTTTAAACAAAAACTACCTGACAAAGCTCTGCCCTGATTGACAAACCATTAGTCCAAACGACAACATATTGATATCATCAGAGAGATAAGACTCTGCCAAACGCTGTGATTTACTTTATGTTTCTTGTGACAAAAATGTGAGCTTATGAGCAGGTGAGCAAACTAGTACTATCTGCTTTCTTTGAGAAATTTCTGCCCGAATTAACATTGAGTCCAATGGAGCAGTTGGTTGGAGTTCAGGTTGCTTTCAGGCTCACAGAGCCAAATATTTAAGTCTGTTGGATTCCATTGACACATGTCTACGACCAGCACACAATGTCCCTACGTTTTGACCAAAAATGGTGTATGAAGAGTAAAAATGGTGGGAATGAGAGCAAGTTGTTTCAAAAAAATGACATAATATTTTTCAAGCTCCTCTTCATTCTGGCGATGATGTCACCACTCTAGGTCTGAACATTCCATCCAATACACGCCCATTATAAAATCTGAAATGGTCCCAAAATGTCCCTGAAAATTAAACGGTGATTACATGAAAGCTGTGGTAGCTATCAAAATGCAGCCCATATCAGCACAAGCGGGTTTGTTTGCGTCCAAACAGGCACAACAGACTTCTATCTTGTTTGTCTGAATTGGCAGATTTGGGACATGAACAGTGGATAACAAACAAAGGGGGAAATGAATGATGCTGTGCAGAGTGATCGCAGAGTGATGAAGTGACGATGTATGGACCGAGTGAAAGCGTTGAAGTCTCAACAGTTTTTTGAGGAGGCAGGAAACCGCGAGGTAGGGGATGTAAGAGATCTCCAGCAGAGGGCTATGTCATTGAATCAAAGTCTTGAAAGAGGTCTTGCTCTCAATCCCCCACCTCACTCTCCCCTAGCCTTCCCTTTTTTGGAGTCTTTCTCGCCTCTATTTTCTCTGTTCCCCTGCAGACCAGACAAAGAAAAAAGAGAAGCCTTGCAGATGTTCTTTCTATTCAACAGAACCTTTTACCTCTGTCTGGGGATTGGACATAAAACACAAGCTTGTCTTGCAACCCTGCCATCTCTCTAATGTATTAAAATTATATAATTATATAGGCTGTTAAACAAAAGCTTTTATCCACGGAACCCAAGGTGATACACCAGACACTCTTTAGAGAAAAAAGAGTGGGCGAGGCTCACGCGCATACATACAAAGCAGTCAGTTGTATGTGTACCAGCCAGAAAATCCCCTTTTTATCATAATAACATGGCAGATCCCATATGAGTGGCATGCTAATACTGAAATAAACAGATTTAGTTTACAATAGTGTGAACATGTGCGAGGTGAGGGATTTAAATAACTCTAAACGTGATCTGAATTTTGATGCTGGTTTTTGCCTGGCAGTTTTTATGTGTGCTAAAGAAAGGGACAAAAAAAATTCATGCAGCAGGAGTCTTGTGGGTGATGAACAGCTTGTTGGTGAGAGTCACTGACATCTGATGGCAAGAACTGTGCAAGCCAAGAGACAGGCTGCAAAAAGGCCAAAATTGGCAGAATATCATAGTCCAGAATGCCATTTCATTTCATCTCAGCCCTTCTTGTCATATGTGCGCTATAGGAGGAAGAAGATTTCCATTACTAAGTGGAAGATATGATCATCAAGGGCTACATTATGCTCTTGGGCCTTATGTTGAATTTATTCATTTAGTCGATCTCTATTCTTTCTTTCTCTAATTTCAGTTGCTTTAAAATGTAACTGTCAATTCAAACCTCTCCTTCTACTTTTCTTGGCCGTATTTGTTTTTTCTCCAACTAAATCTGTTAAGGACAGTGCCTCTCAAGCAATTTTCTGTCATCTGTTCTATCTCACACCCTTTTTCTCTCACTCACTCTAGCCTGAGGTGCAATATTAAAGTACTTTGTCAGGTTGGCCATAGCCCATGAAGCCTCCATTACCATAACCATTACTCCCACCATAGCTGCTGTGAACATTATTACAGCTACTAGCACTGAACATCATACGCCGAGCTGCATGGAACATGGGCTCCCTGGTGGATTTTATGACAGGGATGACATACAGATATGTGCAATTTAGCATAAAACTAAAATTAGCTTTTGCTTTCAGTATTATGATCTGTAGAATGAGAACGATCCTTGAATATACTATGCTTATGTTTTTACATTTGCTTATTATGCAAAATTGTGTTTTTTTACATTTGTGTATTATGCTTATGCCATTTGTATAAAAAATCATAATCATGTAAGCATACATGCATACATAACCATCCCTGTAAAAGTGACTCAATGGCAACATAAAACACACACACACACACACACACACACACACACACACACACACACACACACACACACACACACACACACACACACACACACACACACACCATGAAATGGGTTGGTAGTTTCAAGGACAAACCGTAATGGACACAATAACTAATATCATTTACTTCCAGTACATCCCATAGGCCTGCCCTCTGTCTACCTTAACGTGGCATTACATGGCCAATGGTGTGTACCTGACTACATGCATATCAGGGTGTGAGTTAGAGTGCACACCACTCTTTGTAAATGTTGTGTGTACACGTGTTCATGACATTTACATGTCAAGAAATGTGATCTTACGCCTAGCCGTAACTCACATGCCCTAAATGCAAACGCTGCCTCCCATGAAGTGTGCCTCCTGCTCCCTAGTAAGTAATGACAACATAAACCAAATTTACGGCCATGCCAGTCATTGGGACACACAGATACGCTGCGATGCATGTCGCGATCGTGTTCAGCCATTTTTTTCCTCTTTGTCCAAGGGAGGATAGATAGGGGCAGAACAATGGGACTGTTAAAGAGAGAAAGAGGACAAGAAAGAGTAACAGATAAGAAGTTGATGAACAAAGTAGGACAGGGAGAGAAAGAGTGACAGTGCCAAAGCAGAAAGTATAGAGGAGAGAGAATTAAAAAAAAAGTACGAGACAGAGTGAGGCCCGCTGCCTATCTAGCCCTGCTCCATGTAGTTAATAAACTGCCCAAGAGCAAAGCATCATGGTCATCAATCATTCCAAAATGGGAAGTAGGAGAGGTGGAGGGAGGAGGGAGCAGGGGGAGGGAGCAGGGGGAGGGTGGGGGGTGAGCAGAGTGGGACAGAGGGGAGCGGGTCAAGGTCTAGAGGAGGAAAGGAGGAGTTGAGAGGGAAAATGGACAGTGGATATTAAAGTGGAGGAAGTGAATGGCCCAGATATTTGCCGACCTCGTCCTCATTCCCCGCCCTGCTGGGTGCCTCTTGGATGGCAGAGGAAGTGAGGGCCTGGAAGAGGCAGAAAGAAAGTAGCAGATGAGGAAGAGAGGACGTGGTTAAAGATAAGTGTGAGATACTAAAATTGGCTGTGAGGGGAAAAATAAAAAAAAGGGAAACAAGAGTGTGCTAGATTAAAGCCAAGCATGTCAATGTGAAGACTTTCATTTCCCTCCGTCTCTACCTTTAACAGCTTCCAGAGAGAACCTAGAAAACTTTGATCCCCACATTCAGACATTGACTCACATTGGCCTCATTACCAACACAGCTCTCTCTCTCTCTCTCTCTCTCTCACGTAAGACAAACTTGCTGTGCGTTTGTATGTTCGTGTGTGAGTGCATATGCCCTGTCGTCTCCCTTATACTGTCTTTGTGTTCACCTCCCTGACACAGACTAATTGGCTCTTATTAATCTAGGTGGAGTACCAGTGGTCTATGTAATGAGCAGCGTGGAGTGAATAGGCGGAAAATTAGCATTAAATTGCACATCATGCTCTGGGTCTCGGAGTATGGCAGCTCACCTCATTTTGTGAATAAGAACAGCATGAGGCGCAGATGTTTCATCTTGTTTTGGAAAATATTTCTAATTCCACTCTCTTTTAATAACAAAGGGCTTCTAACAACCTTGACTGAACTCCCCCTGGTGTGTATTAGCGAAGAACACAATTTATTCTTTGCAGTGCTAGTCAAACATTTTCTTAAGACATTCTGTCTTGGATTTCCTGATCCTGAGGACGTAAGATTGTGTATTTTATTTATTTCCTTTTTTTGTTCATCCGCATCTGCCTTTTTTTTGGTTTGATAGATACAAGATTTATGATTAAATCACTTAAACAACTATACAGTCCTTGAACTCTACACCTTGCATAAGTTTATGATTGGAAATGTGAATAATTTCTCATTTAACGACTTCTTAAATAGTTTACTTGGTCCTTTGAAAAAAATGTATGTGTTGTGCTCCCCAAAGCTTCTCATTCATTCGATCAGTTTAATGTAAAATGACAGTAGTCTGCTGTAACCCCAAAGGCTCTCTTATATGCTGAGTACCAAATAGTGACAGCCTGACTCATTTCTTTATTTGGCAAATGACACAGTTAGATACCCCAAACTCCAGTCACATCACATTTAACACAAATTAAAGGCCACACCAGACAAAGAACAGAGCACACTTTCTTTGACTAACATAAAGGAATTTTACTCCCATATTCACATTTACTTTCATGGTGGTCAGGTTCACAGCAGTTGGGCTAAACAATTCTTACCAAAAAGCTTCAGAAACTATTTCTGGACAGTTTTTTGTTTTTTTGTTTTTCATTTTTTATTAGATGTTTGGCAAATATATTCTAACCTGATGCGCCAGATGGTTTGATTCACAGAACCATCTGAGAAGCCGTTATTAGAAACTGTTTGGAACAGGGCAGGCACTTTCAAGAAGGACTTGGCAGGCCATTGGATGAATCATCTGTCAATCAAAATCTGCCAAAGCCAGTCTGCCCCTATCTATCCGATCGTTTCTCTTCTTTCAAAGAAGAAATACTCTCCAGCCCTGATAAAACTGATGCTTTTGCATCATCTACGCTAACCCGCCAATTTTGTTGGTTTTGTTTCAATTTGGTTCTTCAGAAAAAAACATTTTAAGATAGAGCGCACATAGTGTCTGACCTGTAAATATTTAAACAAATGTGTTTTGGATAAGGTGTATTTCTCTGACAATGGATTGAAAGAGATAAGAATTATCTTTGACGATGTCTTTAACCCTCGTGATGCCTTTCCAGTCTTGAAAATAATTGAAATTGAAAAAGATGGTTTGACAACATGTTCTGGAAAATGTACTGGTAGGTTGAATTGTTGCGGTTAGAGATCCATATAATAATCAAAGCTGTAAACTACAACCATAATTACATTTTTAACAAAACCCTAAATAAGTTACTCCTTTCTTCCCTTTTTCAGAGGGAAAACGGTTGGTTGCAATCCGCACGCCCAAAAAAAGCAAGAATCTTAGCATCTGTGTTTAGTAATGATTCTGTCGGGTACCTCCCCTTCTTAACTGTGAGAATTATACATGCCTCATTTAGAGAAGGACACAGTAAACCCAACCAAAGGGATCAGATGGAACAATTGTTAATTGTGGAGAGAGGAGGGCAGAAAACCTAAACATTAAAGAAACCAACTGAGTATCCATCTTATGGTGATTTTCAATATTGCATTGACGATATGGCTAGGGCACCATCTGCTTGGGTTAGAGTTGCTTCTAGAATCTCCACCAAGTCTTGGGGAGGGGTTGGGATGGATATGGGATCAATAAAGGCTTTGATTATAGTTTCATCTGCATCAAAATGGGAGGGATATAGTTGGTAGTATATATCTTTATATGTATTATTTATTTTAACGGGATCGAACATATCTCTGTGTTCTGTGTTGATACTTGTTATTCGGTGCTTAGCCCTCCATCGTTTCAGTTGATTAGCTAACACTTCCCCTGTATTTTCACCTTGTACATTAAATGTTTGCTTTTTAATAAAAGAGATGGAGCGGAAAGAAAGTCACATTTTGTTGCATAATTCTGGGGTTTGGGTTAGTGCATATTGTCTGTTAATATCTAGGATTCTAGAAGACTTTTGAGTGTCTTTTCTTATTTGCAGTGAATGATATCGTATTCCCTCTGAGATAGGCTTCAGTGCATCCCAGACCATTAGAGCAGACACATCTGAAGTATTAGAAAGCAGAGGTGAGTTGCAACATCAGAGCCTTTTGGGCTTTGGAGTACCAGAGAGTAGAAGCGACATCAGAACAGGGGCATGATCAGAAATAATGGACTGGTTGTTTAAAATGCAGACATTTGTGCACGTTCGGTGTGAAAAATTGGCTTAGGGGTAGAGTGAGAAACAAAACAATTTCATTAGTGTTCCTCGAGGCATTTTCTCTGGAGCAATGCCTCTGGTTTACTCAGATTGCTTCTCATGGAGGCTTGCTATTTACAGCTCCTTTCACCAGCTTGTGGCCACCAGCCTGCATCATAGAGACAATAAATTAATCACATACTGACTCCTCTTCCTATCTTCAGTCAGAAAAAGGAAAAGAAAATTCCCCTCATCTTCATGTCAGACTTGAGTCTTTTTCCGAATCTCTTCAGGTTTTCTTTTTTCATGACACACAAGAAGAGAGTGGTTATTAATACATTTATGATTTGGTGCAGAACTACCCCTCACTGTTTTTCTCCTCCTCTCTTTCCCTCCTTTTCCTATTTCGTACAATGCTTTTTGTCGGGGAACTAGTGTTTCCCTCATGGGGCTAGTTTCTGCCTGCTGGTTCGTTACAGCACAGGTTGAAGGGAACTAAGAAACCATTATGGCTCAAATGGCTAGAGATGGAGCTTGGGGGATGGGCCATTGACTCCCTGGGAAATTAATTAGAATGTCTCTTCTCTAGGGAATTTTTTTAAGGCGGTTTGTAAGTCTGTGTACATGTATTTTTTGGAGAATTGTCGTGCGCATGTATAAAGTCATTTTTTTGCGTTCCAGCTATTTGTGTATAAATCGATCAGTGCAGGGCTTGACAGATCACCCATAACAGTTGAGTCTCTTGTGTGTGTGTGTGTGTATGTGTGTGTGTGTGAGCGTCAGTGCCTATGACATGTGCACACACTGGTGTATGAAACACCATACATGTTTCTTCCCTCTGTCTGCAGATGCTGTATGAGATTGGACAAGCCCAGTCAAAGCCGTGCGGGATAAATTTAGCTCGTGCTAACACCCTTGGAGGCCTCTTAATAATTGAGAAGGCATCTGCTCCAATTAATGTGGCCCTCTAAATGGAATCCCTATTTAAATTTTTCTCTAACTGGGTCACTCTCTTTCTCACTCTTCTTCACTCTCTCTCACCCTCTCTCTCTCTCCGCGGTGCAGTAAGGAAGAAAATGAGCTGCCTTCTACTTTTAAATGGTTTTTAGGGTTTCTGAAACATCATCTGGAATGTTTTGCCTGAGGTCTCTCAAGCACATACACACCCGCACACCCACGCGCACATCCACACACTGTTCACACATACTGCAACAAAGTTTTGACAGATTTTTCATGTAGCTCTCTTTTGAATGAGAAGGAGGAGGGATTCGGAACTTGTTTGAACTCTGATGGAGTTGATAGATTTAGCTTATTAAATCAAGTGGAGGGCGATTTTACCAGTTAGGCTTTTTATGACTGAGTAAGCAGTTAGTCCGTGTGCCCTGATTGAAGTAACACATACAGCCTGTTAGAACTAAAATGTAATAAAATGTATTGATCTTACGTTACGTTTTTCAATCAGATTTTAGGCTATGGATGGCAAGTAATCCCAAGCAGTTTACGCCACTTCATTTTTCATAGATTTCAAATGTTGTTCAAATTTTATAGGACAGTAAAAAGCTAGTGAACAATGGCATTGTGTCAAAATGTTATTGTTTATAATGCTAAAGGTCAAATATTATATTCATATGCTATTCATGGCTGCAGTCCAGCATGGTTCACATATTTTCTGACTCTCTTGACATTATTTAGACTAAATTAGAAAATTTCAAACTTCAGTTTCTGATTTCTTCAAAGATTGGCTTTTGTATTTTGCCAATATCACAGCTACTGCAGTGGAGTGTCACAAGTCTAGTCCTTATGCATTACATCGGCTAATTAGACCTCTGTTTTATCTCAGTCTGTCACTAAATGAGCTGGTCGTGCCCTCTCCCTGACTCCCCTCCCTCTTTGCTTTCCAGTGTAGTTAAGCACATTGACTAATTATATTGCACCCTGCTTCACCTTGCTCATTCTTTAACATGAACAGCAGCCGTAGAAAGTTACAACTGTTGAATAATCCCCAAAGGATTTCCTGAAGTTGGGCTATCCCCTCCTGAGTCACACACTCACACACACTGTTTGGTCTGTGTCTGTCTCTACAGTAAAGCTTTCATCTCTTACAGTGTGTTTCACTTTCTATTTTTTCTATCAACCCCCCCTGTCTGTCTCAATTTCTTTCTTTGTCTGGCAATCTATGACGTGAATCACATTGTCAGAAGCAGGAACCTAGGGTGCCTGATTGCTTGTGTGTGTGTGTGTGTGTGTGTGTGTGTGTGTGTGTGTGTGTGTGTGTGTGTGTGTGTGTGTGTGTGCTTGAGAGTATGCATAAACTGTGTGTGTGCGCTGTGAGGGTGCATGCTTGCTGCTTGTACTTGAGGTTGGATGTGTGATGCTAAAAATAGCTCAGTGTGCCATAGCGACAGGGAGATCCAGTGTGCAGCTGGAAGCTGACTCATAGAGCTGGACACATCACTAGATGGATATAACACACTGCTTCTTCAACCTGCCCCACTGTACTCCTTCTCTCCCCCTTACCCCTTACTCACACACACACACACACACACACACACACACACACACACACACACACACACACACACACACACACACACACACACACACACACACACACACACACACAATCTCCATTCATTTCTTTCTTTTCTACATCCTTTCTACAAGGGACAATAAACTTTTCATTCTTATAAATAATCAGATATTGGAAATGTCTGGAAATTGAACATGTGAAAAAAAAAAAAACTAAAAAAAACTAAACATGAATAACTAAAATGACATAACCAAATAAATCAATAAATAGAATGTACTCATCATCACGTTTGCTCAAATGTTAGTGACATTCTTTTATAAACAAAGACACATGTTAAAACAAGAATTAATTTAAGTCAACCAAAATGAACAAGGTCATGTCCACATGTCTCCAATAAGTAGATAACATAAAATAATTACAGTCGATAGAATAATTATTGTGACTGTATTACACTGACAATTTGAATTTGTTTTCTGTCTCTTTGCACCTCCAGTGTACTAGTTCAATTTAATCTGGTTACAGAACAGGTGTAATGATGTTCAGCTCCACAGTAATAGTGGTAATATCATCACAAACCATGCAAATGTTACCTTAGATTGTTTTGGCAATTTGCATTTATCAATTGGGTGACAGAGAGGATGTCTATTTACAAGAAGATGCAACAAGATTCAAACAGGAAGTTATATTTCCATGTTATGTCCCTTTGACTGTTGCTTAATCCAAACTACCCACGGTTCTGACATTTCCAAAAGAAGACTTTCTACACAGCAGAGAAACTGCATTGCTTGTAGGGTTTAATTAGAATGGCAGATATTTTCACTGTAGAGTGAAAATGACTTTTTATATTGAAACTGAGGATTATGTATAGATTACATATATGCATTTATTTTCATCCAATTTCTCTAGATTTATTTGGAATCCTATTTATAGAAAATGTATTACTGAACAGCTTATAGTACAGTCAGGTATTAGATTCTGAAGGGAGAGATCTCTGCATATGAGGCAACAAGCGAAAAGAGGGATTGGAATAGCAAGTAAAGGAGAAAAGCCAAGACTGGCAGATAGAGTTAGCTAAAGTGAGAGTGAAGTGAAAGAGAATCAGAGTGAAAGAGTGTTGAATGTTTGGGGGGGGAAAAAAGGATTGAAGGGGAGTGAGAGAGAGAGTATGTGTCTGACATGAATCTGTCTGCTTGTGTCTCACTGGGTCAGGTCTCGTTTCACCTCTCCTGTGCCTTGGTGATGCAAATCGGAAAAGAAGTCCTAATCTGAATTTAGCATGCACTCCGACCTGCATCTCGACACAGTTCTGTCTCATCCTCATGCTAAAAGCGAGACAGCGGAGGACAGCGAGACAGGAGAGCAAACGAGACACAGAGGGGGGAGTAAGGGAGAGATTGAGATAAAGGAAACTGGCAGAAAGTCAGTCTCTATGACACAGAAGGGGTAAAATCAGGGCTGAGGAGAAAAAAAACAAACTGTCTTAAGATAAAAGGGGAGAAGTAGGAACGAGAGAGGCAAGGGTTCACACGGAAAGTTCAATTTTTTTTGAAGATCCTGATACACTTGTGGCCCTTTCTTCCCTGAATTATTAATGCACTTCAACACATTTGGTGGCAACATATCAAATCCAGTCTGCTTATGACTGAAGTAATGTCTTTTCTAAATGAGAGCAGCACCTATACCGTAGATCATGTAACGGTGGCCCACAGTCATTGGTTACATTATCAAAGGTCAAAACACGGGGGGGGGTAAAGGTTCAACAAACTCAGACTTTTGGTGCAGCACACTTGCAATGTGCAATAAAGAGCTCTCTGTTTAGAATGAATAAAAACAATAAAAAAACAGACTCTTGATCAACCTTGAGCTGTAAGCACCTGGCAGCACGCGCTTGTTTAGCAGTGAATGTCACCAAAAATCCAACACAGCAGACCTTGTGTTTAGGGTGCCGCCATTGTGCGAGTTCGTCGCACAGAGCTTTGATTATGACGTGGATGTGCCGTGTTCTTTTTTGGGTTCTTCAGGGAAAGACCGTGATACAGGTGTCAGTGTGTCAAAGACTCTACATGATATGTGGGCGCACATGCCTGTTTTCCAGACAAAGCGTGACTACTTGTACTCCTGCTGAGCTGTAAAGAAGCCCCTGTGTAATGAGAACACTGCCTCCTTTGAACACACACAGAGACACACACACGTACACGGCCACACACATTTGGGGGGCGGGTCTACTAAAAAACTACTTAGCATACATATAGGGTTCACGTCATTCACACACTTAACCTCCCACACCTGCCCCCTCCCTTGATCATATAAACATGCATGCAAATTCACACTCACGTCGTGTACTAGCTCAACACAAAATACACACACACACACGCACACACACACACACACACACACACACACACACACACACACACACACACACACACACACACACACACACACACACAGAGCTCAACTCAGATCATTACAGCGCTGACAGCACCATTCCACATGAGCACCTTTAGCCATTAAAACATACAGCTGAATGGAATTCAAAGGATGGCTGAGAATTAATGTGTTGATCTTGTTCCAGTGGCACTTAACACTAAAGTTTCTCACCTGATTCTGTTGACAACAGAAAACAAACTAAAATGTTTGAAACCACCTCAAAAGACATAGCTCTTCCAGAGTAACTTAGCTAGTAGTCGTTTAGCAGATTTTTAACAGAATCAAACTTCCACAGCACCGTTGAACACATCAGCAGTGTGTGATTTGTTATTCAAGATGCCTCATTAATAATCAACAGACTCACTTGTTGGCTGTAGAAATTAAGCCATCCTCCTTCCATCCTAAAATACATATTTTCGGATATTTCAAATGAACTTCTAGCTGTTCGGTATGAATTTCTGTCTCCGCTGAAGGTTCAATTAAGAGCCTGTGCTGCAGGCTAAAACCAACACCAGCGTGAATACAATCCTTACAGCACTATGGTGCTGTAGAGTCAGAGCCCTTACATTTTTGTTTGTGATTCATCATTCTTCTTGGTCTTGCTTTGGCTGTTTTTTTGTGAATGAAAATGTTCTTGACCTTATTGACATTTTTGGACTCAATGTGAGTATAAACCGACTATATTCACCAGAGCTTTCCCTTCCACGTCCCTCTAACTCTTTGTACTTTCTATTGTCTAATCAAATATGAACGGAACAGACAGCAACATCTTCAGATTGTCCCGTAAGTGACTAGACACCAGTTTCATCTCGCTTTGATGCCCCCTGCTATGGGACTCCACAGTTCAACAGCAAGTAACGTGTCCTCTTCCCGGCTTTTGAATGCTGCATTATGGTGATGCTTTAACTATTTTACTCTAACACAGTTCATTGAAATTGACTAAATGTCTCCCTTTAAAGCCATCATACCCAGATCACCCCCAAAATAATTCTCAGACTATATCCTCATCAAATGATTATAATTGATACTAGATGAAAACATCAAAACTCAACCTCACAATGTCGTCATTGTATGGATAAAGCACAAAAAAAAAGGTGTGATTTTGTCAATATCTCCAAACCCAAAGCAGAGGAGATCTTTTTTTTTTTTTTTAAACGTAGCTATGGCAAAGCATGCATATTGATATATTTTTGTTTATTTGATCTACGAGTCTACCAGCCATTAAGCACAATGTGTGTGTGTGTTGTGTGTGTGTGTGTGTGTGTGTGTGTGTGTGTGTGTGTGTGTGTGTGTATTGCTGGTATGTCCCAGTGTGGAACATGTCATGAACAGGTGGATAGATGGGTTGGGTAGAGCATTGAGCTCTGACATTGTGAACCTTTCTCAGTAGCATTTGAGAGCCTGGCTACTCATTTCTACATGGTGACATTTCCTCTGGAGTTGAATCATTCAGGGCTTACAACCAGCACTGAAGAGGAAATACACCGAACCTTTTCCCACTCATGTTCCCTCCAACAAATGTTCCCTCAAGTGAGTGCTGACAATATTTCCCCCCTTTACTCTCACTCTCCAGGTTCCGCCTTCTTCCTCTTACTCTGCATTTCTCCTCCTCCACCTTTTCTTTTTCATATTACAGTATGTCTTACCCTCTCTTGCCTGTGCCTCCATGTTCCAAGTACTTTTTGACTCCTCTTGTGTGCTTTTGATAAAATCTGATCCTCATCTTTACCCCCCCATTCTCTCTACCTCAGTGCTTTACTCGTATCACTTGGTCCTTGACGGGTAGTGGGAAAAGAGGAAGATGATCTTTGCACCATGAGTTGCGTGCATGTGTTTCCTGGATTATGTGTTGTAGTTTGCTGTGTTGTTGTCATCCTTCAGGAGATCAACAGCCAAATAAATCTCTCCCAGGCTATTGCTCCGTCTTCCCCTCTCTCGCATTCATCTCGCACTTCTTTTTTCTTTCGTCCTCTCATTTGATCTCCTCTCCGTTTTCCCTTCTCCATCTCTCTTTCCCTTTCTGTTCTCTCCATGTCAGCCAATGCTTTCTCGCCATCATGCATTCTGGAGCGAGTTCAAAGTTACTGTGCTGGAGTTTCAGCCTGTAAGAAATGAAACTAATCTGTTGTTGGCAAGGAAGAGTGTGGGGGGGGATAAGGAAGATGCAGCCAAATGGAGACGATGAATCAAGGGACAGTGGGTTTGGATATCCAGAACCTGTTCCACATTGAACCAAACAGTCGGGCTCATTGGGAAGCATTCTGCGTAATAATTCCTGAAACCAAGGTTTGGTCCGACTGCAGTACGCTACCTTGTTGGTTAATCATGTGTCAGTGCACTTATATAGTATGAGTACCCACATCTTCACTGCACACATAGTTTTCCATACTCCAGAAATGGTAGAAGGTGTCACTTAAGCTTGTCACCTGTTGGAGGTTGGACCCAAATTGCAGGAAGCGCTCTTAAGTGCACGTATCTTAATCGATCTCTGCTGATGCTTCCTTTGCGGTTAAAGCCTTTAAACCAAGTTGTTTTTTTTTTTCTCTTTTTGTGGGATTAATTTACACATCAATGAATTTTTCGATCTGCTGTTTTTGTCATAAGCACCTCCACAGGATGTTAATATTATGCACCGAATAAACAACACAGTTTTATCATAACATATTTTTTTTATACATGTACAAACAATCTAGTTAGGTGTTATGGACTTATTCGATAAGTAGTCTTATATTGTACAAGAACACTGTCTCCTCGGTCCCAACCAAGATGACAAACATTACTCCTTTCAACCTTGACAAATTCAGCGCTAGCTCATACAGGTTCCACTTTTTCCGTTGTTCGCTTTCACAATAATTGCCCCATAAATATACACTGCAGAACTTCTTACCAGAGGGAACTCACTGGGGGGATTGATTATTTGATGCATCGCGGTTCTATCTTGAATGATTATGACTTAATGCGTAAAACTCAATAATCGAAAATTTTAAACTCAATTCCCAACGTTAGGATCGCCTGTGACAAATCTGTGGCACTGGGCTGTCTGTTCCTTACATCTGCCCCTGAAAGCAACACACGTAATACACATGCGTTTTGTCACCGTTACTGTGCACTTTATCACTGTATGTTTAGTTTTACCACTTTAATTTGAATGCATCAAGATGAATCAATAATTGTTTCATGATCACATCGTAGCCCTCTTAATTGTAATGAACCTTATCTTGAGCTGCACAGAGATTCCCACCCTTTGAACTCCGCCAGAGAATTCTGCTAAAAGGAAACTCTAAAATAGCATACATGTGCTTATATAACAATACAACAATTTACCTCAGACAGACTCCTAGGTGTTGGTACTCTGCCTGCACAATTCATTAAAACCTTTCATTGAAAAAGTTTTGCAAATTCGCATTGCTGTCTATATGAATAGTTTAATTCAAAACATTGGCAGTCAATCTTTTTGCATTATCATGACGTTCATCAAAAGTACTTGATATGTTTGGTATTCATCACGCCCTTGGTGTATAAAGGACTTAACTCCCTTCAATGTGGAAAGTAATCTGGTGAGCAAAGAAGGCACCTCAAGGCATCTGTTGAGCTGTTGGCACTGCTCCAGAATAGCATATTATTGAGAGAGGAAGTGGGACTGAAAGTAGATGGACTTGCACACTTTGTCCCTTACAGTTTGTTTATTACATTTTTGCCACTGATGCCTCGTTTTCTAATCCTCTTTAATAAGCCACTAATGGACTTACATTTCATATAGGGAGCCAGAGAGAGATGACGCAGTTTTATGTGAGGGCATTAACATATTTTCTACTATTGCTGTTTTTGTTGCACTTGTTGTGCATTCCTGTTTAGATAGTAAATTTCCAAAGCCAAACTCTGGAGTCTATGTGAACATTCAGACTGCAGGCAAATCCGAACTGTTCCATAAATCAGATGTTCAAGACAGACTGGCAGCACTGTTATTTGCAAGTCATCAGACTGGATTTGTTTGTCTAGACATCACCATAAAACCATAAGATCTATAAAACATCATCTAACGTTTGGTCACATTACTGGAATAAAACTAATGGATGGATAGGTTAATATAGGGGGAGGAATTGGCATCAGGTCATCTTGGTAGACCTTATTAAGAAATGCCTTTCAACTGGTAAATTGAACTTATGATTTGAATTTGTTTTGATGTTTGAATGCTGGCTATAACAAACCCCCCGGAATAATGTGACACATTGTCACTCTACTAAAAGAAGGAAGAATTGAGAAAAGTGGATACTACAGAGAGAAAAGATGGTGTTTTACAAGTTCTCAGCTATCCAATCAAATTTAGTGAAACAAACTTAAGAAATTGATTTCACAGGAGAGTGTTGTCAAGTATAGATATAAAGAAAATTGGATGTTTTATGTATTGTTTCAAACTACTTGAAAGCTTCAAATTTAGGGAGCATAATAGCATCCCAAGTAATTTGTAAGCAATTTAAATAAAAAGATAACGCACATTAATGGCTTTGTTTGAAAAGAAAGCCTTTAACAGGTCTGCAATTATCTCACAAGTTCCCTAAAATAACTGCTCTGTTCTGACATTTTAATGGAAAGCCATAGATGTGTGACAAAATGTCAACTCCTAGGTTTACTTACTATTTATTTTCTCACGAATATAATTGATTACAAAACGCATTAAGAACTTCATTGATTGCACAGATAGTGGACATCCTTATTAGACGGGCTACTTCAGAAAACACAACTGGCAGCACGATACACTATACATTTACCACGATTGTAAAATGTTTTGATAAAACCTTACATTGAAGGTGTCAATAAATATATACAAAATGAAACACTTATTAAATATTACATAGCCTAAGCAAATACTAATATGCAATATTTAATAAAGTGCCAGAGGGCACCACATTTGGGCTTTTATGGCCACATTTGCCCCGAGTCCCCTTAGCTGGCTACTTTTTCCCTCTGGCTGGCTACTCCATATTCTTGTGGAAAGCCCTGTGTAAATGTCCTTTTGATCTTTCTCTGCCTGTAGCCTTTGATATTCCTCCAGCCAGTGGTTGACTGATTTTGGTCGGGCGTTCATAGACAGCTGATGTTGGTTGTTTCGGTGTTCATTCTATCACTTTTACAGCTTCCTTTCACTGATGTAGCGTTCTGACCTCTGTTGCATGTAACTCCACAGCACAATGATGTATTTAGGAGCACCATCAGAGATTTAAAGCTGTTGAATGGTGTGGCACCAACTTGTTGTGACTTGAAAACTCTCACTAGATATTCTTACAGCCCAGTCATGTTAAGAGTCCCACTGGGATGCTGCTGGAGGTCCCTGTTATTATTTAACACTATTATTGATCTAATCTAAGGTCAGTATTCACATCACCTACTCTTTTCCTCTAGTGTTTTTTTAATAATGCATCTAGTTGTAATGCATAGTATGATGCTAGTGGAACGTAATGAGAATTTGTCTCTAAAGTTGAGCTTCGGAAAACACACGTCAATGTCGACCTGTGTATGTATGACTGTATGGCCAGAAATTGAATGTCGAGTCTGTTTCAGTGTGGAAACAAACCAACATCTTGGTTGGTCGTCTGAGTCCCTGCTCTAAGATTCTCTCTGGGTCCAAATTAGATATATGAGTAAAACTGCAGGACTTTCTGACATTGAAGTAAGGTGTTCTTGTTGATGAAATTGCTCCAGGCTTTTATTCTTGCATTCGAACAAGAAAGTAATATGGTGTGGCATGAGGAAGATTATTGGTCGCTTCAGAACTGCCTGTTTATTGCAAGATATGGGGTATATTTTGCCTCAGGTTCAGTTGGACATCACAAGACAGACAGTTTATGTTTAAAAGCTGGACATTATCGTACTGCAGTTTAAGTTCTAAAAGTATCCAGCAATACATTTTGTTATTGGGCAGCTTCAAGCTATTTCTATGTGTCGCTGTATTAATTTGAACTAGAGCGCCAGCAGGGAATATTTACCTTATATTGCGAACATATTTTTCTTCTTTTTTCTTTTTTATTCTTTACATATTCCACAAAGGTTGGTGATCACTGATGCCAAAATATCTCTTAGGACTAAAGGCAAAAACAAAAAGGGATACAAAATCAGACTAAAAGTGTGGCCATGCAGGTTTTTGGCTCACAGACTCCCATGACCCCTTTCTGCTTCTCTGCACAGTGCATTATGGGTATAATGGATACAACGTAAAGAGATTTCACTGCTTCCCATTAGCATGTCCAACTCCTTTGACCATCTTTGCCAAGCTCAGATCTCATTACAAGACAAGTTCAAGGGGTATCACTTGCACTAAATTTGAATATCCTTTGGGTAATATGTCAAGGAATTCATCAAAGCCCCCAAATAGACTAAGTCTGAATGTAATGGAAGACTAGGACTCGAAACAGATTGGTAAAGCAGATTGGATTTTCAAATGCAAACCTCCTGGACTAATTTGCATGTGGTGCATAGCAGATTGCTGTGGAAATACACTAATCTCAACATGAATATGCCTCCAACATAATTCTGTCTGTCAATTGTTGCAGAAACAGGGTGCATTTTTTCCAGCAACTATTTTTATTCACGGGGCCTAGTTTCAGAACAACCAATGTGTACCACATTAATTTCTCCTAAATTATGAAATAGAGCATTTTAGGATTAGGCTATATTACTCCTCAGTAGCCCTCCTGTATAGCCCATCCGTTCTTTCTTTCAACAAACTCTGCACTACTCCCTTTCTCTTTCTTATCCTCTCCCCTTCACCCACTGTTTCCATTATTCCCATACTCTTGCTTAGGCTCTCAACTTTTTTAGTTTGTTTGTATGTGTGTGTCCCGATGAGGTAAGAGGAGACTGCATTATTACATTTTTAAATTCCTAGGTTAGTTACAACACAGATAACTGGCCTGAATTTGACCTTTTCCCTGAGAGCTCAACTTCATGGCTAATTTGCCTAACTGGATAATGGGGGATCATTTGCCAAGGGATCTTATAATTAAACCATATGTATTTCGTCTATTGTGTAAGTGTAAACTATCTCTTCACTGATGCACACAAATGGAGCTTATAGGGGCGGTTCAGGCATGAACATGAAGTCATTTGCACCACCTACAATCACCTTATCTCCAGTTATATGCACATTCACATAACTAATCGCTCCATTTAAACCTTCTCAGCAGTTATCTTCTGTTGCTGGTGTAGCCTTCACCTGAAAAGTTCCTGAATCGGCTTTTGATGCTGTTAACTGCTTTTCCCCAGATGTTTCTGAACAGTTCATTAAATGTAGCACTGCTTCCATGATGCACTAGGCATCTGTGCATGTATTTATCATGTTGTATATGCATCATATACAACATGATAAATGCATCATATATATGCATATCATATGTGCCTGCAGAAAGCAACGAACAACAGTGTATCGTCAAGCTTTGTTCACTCTTGTGCACTCGGTCTTTAGTTCTGATTAGATGGCCCTCTGACTACACAGGAATGCTGTTTTGAAAGCAGCCAGTGCATCAAGGTCAATTGTATTTTCCTCAACAATGAGTTTCCAATGTTTCTGACAGTATTATAACCCGCTAGGTGTCAGCTCAGCTATTACAAGTCACTAAACCTAACCTCTCTGTGGTGTTTGTGATGTTGGTACCTTTTGGTAAATTTTTGTCAATGGCCAACTTGCGGATGTTGTATGAAGCCTTTTTTTTTTTTGCTATAAAAGGTTGGTGGGTACTAACAGAGCCTTCTATCTTCATTTAGACACACCTTCTGGTGAAATCACTGCGGTGCTGCCTACTGTAAGCCTTAAAGCTGAGGTGAAGCCTGTTGTTACATATATGTGTTTGCGATAGCTTGCTACTAACCTGCCTCCCACTGGCTGATCAAGGAGAGACAGATTACAAAAGACAGCTTCCATTGTGTGGGATAATGAAGATCAAGAACCTCTCCATTTGAATTTGGACCCAAGGGAAAGCCACAGGTAAACATAAATTGCAAGGCCATAAAAATAGACTCTTTCTTTTTTTTAGCTGGGGGATGATTGCAGATTGTGTGCGGTGACTCACTCATACAGCAAATATATGGCGAACACACCAAAATAAATGCATGCACTCTGCCACCTATACCTCATGTGCGCTGCTTTGTGGGTGTTGGATCCTGAGGGCCACCTACCTTACTGCAGTGATGAATAAAACAACAGCCACTCTGAGCTGCCTGTGTGTGTGTGTGTGGAGAGCTTCTGCTGACGTGCTGGCTTTTAAATTAACTCCTCTGTTTGGCTGGCAGTATGGCTGCTTCTGGCCCTGGCCGGTGTGAGTGCCTCTGCTTGCAATCCTGTCTGCATGCATACATGCTAATCTAAAAGAAAATGACCTGAAAAGAATCAGCCGCAGTGAAAGCTAACCCCCCCCCGACATGGTGTCATTAATCTTTCACATGCCTTAGCATTTTTTATCAAATGAGGTCGACAAAACATTAAAAACTATTATTTGCCTAATTTAGCGGCAGACTATTGCCTCCAAGGTAGGCAGGTTATTTTTTATTATTTATTATACCACCTTGGTTGTTTAAACCCAACCTCAGTCTATAAATATACAACTTTTGACATGCTTAAACAAAAGCCATTGCTTGATTGCCTGCTTATGGACTCAGCACTAAAATGGATTAAAGCTTACTCTCCGAACAAAACTTTTTGATGGATAACTGCACTTTTTCATCAACCCTTCTATATGTATTCAACATTTTCTGTTTATTGCTCCTACTTCACCTTTGTTTTCTTTCTTTTGACTTTGTTCACTCTAAGGCAGGGGTGTCAAACTCAAATACACAGTGGGCCGAAATAAAGAAATTGATACAAGTCAAGGGCCAGATGGGTTCAACGTTTATTGAAAACTTATTGAAAGAACCTTAGTGCACATATTGAACCTGGAACTAACAAGGCCTATAGAGTATTGCCTATAAAACAACATTAATTATGAAATAAATGAAATAAAAATTATAAATAATACAAAAATAAATAAATAAAAATAAAAGTAATAAAATCAGTTTCATTAATTGCTTATGGCTCTATCTGCAGTTTTTCCAGAGTAATTTCAAGTGAAAACATTTTCTACAGGCAAACAACAGCCAAAAATAATTTACTTCAAAGAAAAATCAAATGTCCTGTAGTAGCAAGAGAAAAAAAATGCAAAAATGAAACTACATTAAAAACTGAAAATGCGTCAAAGCACCGTTTGCTGCTCTGTGATGCTCACTGGTCTGAGCCAGACACTTGGTTCATCAATGTCTGGGGTCAGGCTCTGAGCTGAGGAAACCCTCAGGACTGAGTGAAGGTGCTCATCAGTAAGACGAGTCCTGTGTGAAGTTTTGTTTATCTTCTTATGTTGTATTCTTTCATTACAGCCACACTGTCTCCGCACAGAAGACACACAGCTTTGCCCTTTACATCCGCGAACATATACTGAGCCTCCCACCTGTCTTGAAAACTCCTGTTTTCAAATTCCACCTTTCGTTTAGCCATTTTTTGGGGAGAGGGATAGTTGAAAGTTGACACAAGTGGTATGTAATACAGACTGTGAGGCGCGCGTTGACGTGCCGACACACGGACAGTGCATTGTGGGATTTGTAGTATTTTGGTGGTGCGTGCGATATACCGGCGGGCCAGTTCTAATAGTAAATAGATTTTATCATGCGGGCCAAAGATAATTCATTCACGGGCCGGATGTGGCCCGCGGGCCTTGAGTTTGACACATGTGCTCTAAGGACACCTGCCAATGTCACTTCTCGTTGTAAAATCTCCCAGGATCGTATCTGATACCTCAACTTAGGGCATCCTCTGAAAGATTGTGGTTTTTATATAATATACATACAGTGGGGGAAATAATTATTTGATCCCTTGCCGATTTTTGTAAGTTTGCCCACTGACAAAGAAATGAATGATCTATAATTGTTATGGTAGGTTTATTTTAACATTGAGAGACAGAATATAAAAAAAAAAATCCAGAAAATCACATCATATAAAAGTTATAAATTGATTTGCACTTGATCGAGTGAAATAAGTATTTGATCCCCTAACAAAACATGACTCAGTACTTGGTGGAGAACCGTTGTTGGCAAGCACAGAGGTCAGACGCTTCTTGTAGTTGGTCACCAGGTTTGCGCACATCTCAGGAGGGATTTTGGTCCACTCCTCTTTGCAGATCTTCTCCAAATCCTGAAGGTTTCAAGGCTGTCGCTTGGCAACTCTAAACTTCAGCTCCCTCCACAGATTTTCTATGGGATTAAGGTCCGGAGACTGGCTAGGCCACTCCATGACCTTAATGTGCTTCTTCTTGAGCCACTTCTTTGTTGCCTTGGCCGTATGTTTTGGGTCATTGTCGTGCTGGAAGACCCATCCATGACCCATTTTCAGTGTCCTGGCTGAGGGAAGGAGGTTGTCGCCCAAGATTTCACGGTACATGGCCCCGTCCATCCTCCCCTCGATGCGGTGAAGTCGTCCTGTCCCCTTAGCAGAGAAACACCCCCAAAGCATAATGTTTCCACCTCCATGCTTGACGGTGGGGATGGTGTTCTTGGGGTTATAATCAGCATTTCTCTTCCTCCAAACACGGCGAATCGAGTTGATGCCAAATAGCTCGATTTTGGTCTCATCTGACCACATTAACTTCTCCCAAGCCTTCTCTGAATCATTCATGTGTTCATTGGCAACTTCAGACGGGCCTGTACATGTGCCTTCTTGAGCAGGGGGACCTTGCGGGCGCTGCAGGATTTTAATCCATTACGGCGTAGTGTGTTACCAATGGTTTTCTTGGTGACTGTGGTCCCAGCTGCCTTGAGATCATTAACAAGTTCCTCCCGTGTAGTTCTGGGCTGATCCCTAACCTTTCTCATGATCATCGATACCCCACGAGGCCAGATCTTGCGTGGAGCCCCAGGCCGAGGGCGATTGATGGTCATTTTGTGTTTGTTCCATTTCCGAATAATCGCACCAACAGTTGTCTCCTTCTCACCAAGCTGCTTTCCGATGGTCTTGTAGCCCATTCCAGCCTTGTGCAGGTCTACAATCTTTTCCCTGATGTCCTTAGACAGCTCTTTGGTCTTGCCCATGGTGGAGAGGTTGGAATCTGATTGATTGATTCTGTGGACAGGTGTCTTTTATACAGGTAATGAATTGAGACAGATGTCTTTCATACTGGTAACAAGTTGAGATTGGGAGTACTTTCTTAAAGTGAGAGGACTAATCTAACCGGTCTGTGGGAGCCAGAATTCTTGTTGGTTGGTAGGGGCTCAAATACTTATTTCACTCAATCAAATGCAAATCAATTTATAACTTTTATATGATGTGATTTTCTGGATTATTTTTTTTATATTCTGTCTCTCACTGTTAAAATAAACCTACCATAACAATTATAGATCATTCATTTCTTTGTCAGTAGGCAAACTTACAAAATCGGCAAGGGATCAAATAATTATTTCCCCCACTGTATGTATATTATATAAAAACCACAATCTTTAGAGGTTGCTTATGTCAATTGTCATGTCTCATCAGCTACTTATTGTTCTAGAAAGTGTAGGGTGTGTGTCTATAAGTAATTTGTGTGAGTCTTAATGGGAGTAGTCACTTTCTCCTCTCTGCTCGTTAACACAGTTCATCAGTTATCCACGTCAGTCCATTATAAAGCAATTCTCAGGATTTCTCTCATACTGCAGAACATTTCTCTGTGATCCCATATGAAAGTCCCAAAGCAGGTAATTTGCACCACATTTCTATCTCCTATGATTTTAATCACTGCTTGAATTTGCACGGCTCGAAACGCAAGGAATTTTTGATTATGATACATTATTAATTAAATCCTGATGCTGCCAGCTCACAACCCTCATCACCTCTTTGCCATCCATCCATTATGTACTTATCAAGACTGATGTCTTGTCTATTTAATGAATATCTTTTAATGCAACACTAGCATTAATTAGAAGCCCATTATTACCACCTGACCCCACGGAAAAACACTGTCTCTGTCGTGTTTATCTCTCTTTTTTTTCTCGTGTGCGAACAGTGTGTGTATGTGCATGATTGCATGTGTGAACATGACGGTGCATTTGTGCGACCCCTAGGATTGCCCGTTGCTAATAGGTTTGCAGATGGAGGAGCTTTATTATGCTCTTTATGACTTTTTAACTGACTCACTGCTCACTGCTGGTAGTGTGTGTGTGTGTGTGTGTGTGTGTGTGTGTGTGTGTGTGTGTGTGTGTGTGTGTGTGTGTGTGTGTGTGTGTGTGTGTGTGTGTGTGTGTGTGTGTGTGTGTGTGTGTGTGTGTGTGTGTGTGTGTGTGTGAAAGTGAGCGAGGTAGGTGCAGGTTTAGAACAGACGGTATTCCATGGGGGTGGCAGGTCTAGCGAGAAGAGGCCTTTAGGGAAAGAGGGCTGGAGGGATCCAGAGGGCGAGAGCGTAGGATGGGATGGATGGGAGGGATAGTTGGGGCTGGGAGAGAGAGGCAGTGTGTGAGGTTGAAGGAGAGAGAGAGATTTATGGAAAGAAAGATAAGAGAGAGAAAAAGTAGCGAAGGGAAATTGAAGATGAGGGTGGTCCTATCTCTGCTTTACTGTGTGGGCGGATGGATTGATTATTAAAAAGACAAAAAACAAATTAGTCAGAGTTAATGAAAGAGAAAGAAGTAGATAAGACACAAACTCGGTGCATTACTGATGATGCATTAGTATTGCTATATCGATTATAGGTCATCTGTTTAGGTGTTATTTAGAGGCTTTGTATCACTACTGGCTTCCAGGATCAGGGAGGCTTATTTATGATGGAGATTAACAACACCCTTGTGCCCCTGTGTTGTGGAGTACAGTGTGTGTGAGCCCGAGCACAATACTATTTGTGTTTCTTCTGTTGTAATTCTAAGTGTGCTTGTGTGTATCTGTGTGTGCTCAATAGTTTGTGCACAATAAAACCTGTAGAAAATGCGCTTTTCGTTTTTTTTATGTCCCAGCTCCAGCAGAGGAGCGAGGCTGCAGCAGCAGCATCATCAAGGGCAGGAAATAGGACAATTTAGTTACTGATCTGCTTGAGCAACGACGAATAGCACACCCACCAGAATCCGTGATGGTTGCAGAGGACAGGAGGGAAGAGCAAACCGAGGTGAAAATGAGCCAGCGGGCGAGACGACGAAAGGAATGAGATGAAGGAAGCAACAGAAGAGGGTGGTGGGTGGGAGCGAAAGGAGGAAGGGATAGGTACGGGATGAGAGGAGAAGAGTGCCACAGGATAGCAGGTGAAGATGGAGGGGGGAAAAAAAGGTTTGTGAATCTGTGGAGGAGGCAGAGGACAAGTCTGTGATGGAAGGATAAAGATGAGAAGAGGAGGAGGAGGAGAGGGACTGTGTTGATGGAATTAGAGAAAAGTATGATGAAGAGCAGTGTGATGGAGGAGAAAGCTGGAGAGGGAGAGAGACAACGGGGAGGAGAGTTCAGAAGTTTTTGGAGTTATAAATGTAGGAAAGTAAGAAGAGGATGGGATTTGATAGCACGGCCTTGAGGAGGGCAACTGAAGGAATATAAAAGTCTGAAGACGTGCAGTTTCCGGAGGAAGGAGGGCAAGAGAGCGAGGATCATGCAAAACCCATCCCTCCCTGCAACGTAATATGACATTTATGATGTTTACAAATCTGGAGCCTTTTACCAGCGCTTCAGGCAAAATCCCCCCAAATGTTCGGCATTAATCAGGAGAGTGAGCTTAAAGACTCAAGGTGCTTTAAAGGACTGGCTTTTTGCTTTAAAAGCAGATTTGAGGGGTTCAGCTCCCATATGGTTCAGCATGTTTACACTTTTAAGAAAATGAAAGAGTAATGCTTTTTTTCTGTTGTTGTTGCTCTCTTAATCCTCTTTATTTCTGTCTTTTCAATCTTTCCTTTGTATCTTCTATCTTTTTACTTGCTCTCACTTCCTCTCTATGTTATTATCTCTGTCTTAATTTGCATTTTATATTTTTCCAGTGCTTTTGCTTTACATTTTGCCTTGCACGTTGCCATGACATTGTTGAAGGCAACTACATTACTGGGGCTTTTTGCATGTTAAAACCCACTTTACATAACTAGATACTTTCAGCCCAAGTACAACATTTTAATTAGACTCCCCCAACCAAAGCAAACAAAGCCGTAGTCAATCACAGTATAATATACATTTCTTTGACTTAAAGCCAGTTATTTGTTGTTGTAATGCAGCTGAAAGCACAGGTTTGGATCAGTGTGTTCAAGCAGAAATCACTTCAGTGTGTTCCTCTGGTACGTACCTTGGGGTAAATGTACCAGCATGAGACAGCCTTCAACATAACATTTTTTTATCTTTTAACTGCATTGCCGCACAATGACAACGTGTTTTTTGCAAAAGAAAGTAAGGATGAAAACAAACTTGTGATGGATTATATATTTCTGCATGTTGATTTCCATAGTGTTCCTATTTATCTAAAAACAGTGGTTGCTTGACAGGTAGAAAAGAAACATGCATTTATCTAACAAAAGTTAAAAAAAAAAGAAAACACTTTGCTTTTAAAAGCGGTCGGCAATATGTGCGTAATTAGTTTTTAATGCTACAGAAATTCAAATACCTGTATTGTTCCTAAAGCAAATGTCAGCTCATTCGTATTGAGGTACGTCACTCCCCCTGTCCCTGTATACACAAACGTGTATATACACAAAGCTCTCCTCAGAGCTATCAAGGCCTTCCAAGCCAGGGCAAATGTCACACAGGACGTCACATTGAACGAGGAAGGAGGGAGTTGGAGAGGAGGAGGGCAGAGGGCCCGCAGAGTGAGCTGAGTGAGGCTTAGGGAGATGGAAGGATGTACAAAAGAGGGGAGGAGAGACGTGAGGTAGGGAGGATTGAGGAACAGCAAACAGAATGAGGTGAGGTACAGCAGTTATATTAAAGGGAAGAAGAGTAGAGTCAGATGGAGAAGGAAATTAAGAAGAAAGGTCAAAAGTTAGAGGGTGGTTGAAATGTAGAGGGGATGAGAAGGCCGACGAAAGGCTGACAAAAATGGAAGTATTCCTTAAACATCAATAGCTGCATAGCTAAAAGTTTCATTTTTTTATGAATAGTGGTCATATGTAGACACATTTAGAAGGACATGCTAAATGCAGCAATCATTTTGCCTATGCTGTAAAGGGTATACACAGGTACACTGAATATATTACACAGACATTTAAAAGATACATTGCTATCATCCTAATTATCATTTCCTTATACCTTGGCTGGGACTTGGACGTACTTGAACACCTGGCTCACAGCCTCCAGTTTTACTGTTTCAAGATCCCATCCTGGCTGGACCGGAGCTGAGTCAGCTCTAGGTTTACAAACTAGCTGGACCCGGCCACAACCGGCCAAGAGCTGACATGGAGAGAAACACGAGAAGAAAAATGGCGTTGTCAATGGTCCGCCCTTTACTTTGCTGGATGCGCACTCAGGGACTGAATCTTAATGTGCCTTAGATGAATTGGTTATTTCCAAATTGTGTTCGGCTTGCTGGCTAATGAATAGAAACACAAAACAAATCCTCCTCCTACTCAAAGTATGTTCGTTTGTGTGGGAGGAAGCAAAGCACTGGATATCTACAACAGGTCTCCACAAAGGAGGGAAACAGTCAGGCTCTATTCTGTCTACATAAGGCGGGGGGGGGACGTGGCAGAGATAGCAACGACCTTGGCACAGCTTTGTGTAACAACGTGGCAAAGGACTGGAGTGCCGCTGAACTATGACTACAAATTATCCCGGCTGAATTTACACTCGGTCATGAAAAAAGTGTTGGGAGGGAGGAGGGAGGAGATGGAGGGAAGGTAAAAAAAAATGTAGGAGAAAGAGAGAGAATTTTCATGTACAAATCAGGTAGCCTGGTAGATTTCTCCAATAATACAGAGGACGTTAATACTGGAATCTCAAAGCATCACAATCCATTCAAACAAACAGTCTTCTGTTATATCATATATATGTGCACACATACTTTTAAACGCAATAAAAGTATGCCTACAATCACAAAAACACGACAGTATAGGTATAAGATATCAAGGGTATTGGTCTTTGGAGAATTGGTTTCTAGTGGTTTGTAACTTTGAGCCCCACATCCATCAGACCATAAGCATTATAATATGCCAAATAAACTGAATGTGTACTTGAACAGATACAAAGTCGATAGTCTATGCATTCATACGTACGTCACGCTAAGGTGTTTTATATGAACAGATATTGTCAGGGATGAATCAGTATCTTGCCTATATCTAATGTTGCATCAACAATACAGCTACAGCAAATACACTAGATCCTTCTGCTGAACTGCTATATGTATACACTCACACTCAAAAGATGAATTGAGTCCCCCTATACCAGGCAAAATTGCATGAACAATGTGTGCGAGTGTCTTGGAAGACCCGACATGATAAATATTAGAGCGGAATTCATATCTGTCCCTATCACACGCCACAAGCTTGCTCTGCCTTTCTGTGACCATTAATTATTTGCCCTCCCTGTCTTACACACACACACACACACACACACACACACACACACACACACACACACACACACACACACACACACACACACACATGCACATTCATTCTTTGCTGTCCTCCAAAGTGTCAAAGCGCACCCCCCTTCCAGGTCTCACATCACTGCTGTAAATTACAGCCTGTTTGTGTGTTCTCACATCTGTGTTTGTGTGTGTGTGTGGGTGTGTGTGTATGTGTGTGTGTTTGTTCACTGACATTTGACACTGCAGGACGATTACCTCCCCCGTTCATCACCATCATCACTCAGCGCCACCTCCACCTTGCTTTCATCATCACATTGAGACGGTGATTCTTCGGTCCAGCCTTGTCACAAATCGGCAATCAATCACCTGTGTGTGTGTGTGTGTGTGTGTGTGTGTGTGTGTGTGTGTGTGTGTGTGTGTGTGTGTGTGTGTGTGTGTGTGTGTGTGTGTGTGTGTGTGTGTGTGTGTGTGTGTGTGTGTGTGTGTGTGTGTGTTCTTCCTCAGTCATTATCATAGTCTGTCCGTCAGTGTTCCTGTCACATTACTGTCAACAGCTGCAACTTCAACAACAGGTGTGTGAGTGCGTTTGAAAAGCCCCAATAGTGTTTGTGAAATCTTCAGCGACAGGTACATGTGGAGAGCAAAAGGCAAGCGTGCAGACAGAGTCAGGTGGAGAGGGAATTGCCAGAGGTCATCAATGTCTAAAATAAAAATAAAAACATCAAAGCTGTCTGTCGAAAAAATGAATGACCAGAAGCTAATTTAGCTGTGTAACATCTATCATTTTTCTTGACCTCCTCTGCTCATGTTGCCCTCCTCTTTTGACATGAAATCATTCTCAACAATCATTTCCTCACTCATGCTGAATGATTATCTTGAGAGGGAGCTGGCTTAATTACGAGGTCTTTATAGAGTGTGGGAACATAATAACTCTGCATTGGATGATGTGCCATCCTAATTTGTTCATTTAATGGAAATTAAGCTGTGTTTTGTACTTTCAACAATGTGCCTTTGTCTGCCTGAATGCCATTATCTGATTTCATATAGTTACTTGGATGGCTGAGCTATATAAATTATTTCTTGAAAAAAAAAAAAAGAAATGTATCCATGCTTATGCTTCTAGGCCAAATTGACTGAAGCTCATGTAAACAATTCAATGTCCTCAGGTCATTAAAGGAGACATGCTTTAATGACCTCCGTGACCCTGTGTAGAGATATTGGAATAGATCTTTGGTGATCCCCTGTCTCAGTTACATTATGACCTTGCTTGGTCATCTACTGACTTTTCTTGCAGCTCCCTCATATTGTTCACATTTGTGTTTTTTTTTGTGGAAACATTCTCAAGAAACATTATTGGGATGTCCTTAAAACATGTATACAGATGTTCAGGGTTCTGAGATGATATTTTAATTAAATATCAAATGAGGCCAGCATGGTAATGGCGCAGAGTAATGTTATGTGTTTCAGCACTTAACTGCTGTTGTTTTTAAATGTGCTTTAGAAATACAGTTTAATTTGATGTATTTAGTAACTTTGAAATCACAAGGAGATAAAACTGAACATATGTTACATAGGTGCAGCTTTTTCTGCAAAATGTATTTTCCAGTCCTTAAAAGTTTAAATGAGTTAGTTTGCAAGTTATGGATGAATTAGGACTATTGATATTCAAAACAGATTTTTTTGTGCTTTCTAGTGACAGCACACTTTTTCTTTTACCTCCAGCTTCCCTTATCCAACCCAAGATGTTATTTGGCACATTTACAATAAGTAGACAAACAAGCAATCTATTGCCTCTTTATCAATGTAAACAAACTTTAAAGTTTATACCAAACACTTGACCATTGGAAGATATTTGATCAATAGCTCTCAAGTTTTGGATGCTACATCCATTCAAATTTACCGCTGTTGTTGATGATGCTGTCTTCATGGAGGGGATGGTTTGGGAATTGGTTGGTGATTTAGTGCTGCTGCCCACACAATCTGTGTGTGTGTGTGTGTGTGTTTGTGGCAGGGTGAGTTTGCTCGTGCGTGTGTGCCCGCCCTTGAGGGCGTCTGTGTAAAGCAAGATTCAATGCTTTTATTTCCTGGTTGATTTATGTGGTGACGTTTGCCTTTGCGCTCACAATCGCATTACTGGAAAGGAGGAAGAGCAAGGATTCTGTGTGATGTGTGTGTGTACGTGCATGTCTGGGGTGTGTCGGCCTTTTGTAAATCAACATGCAGCGATGTTCAAAAGTAATAAGGCAGAGAACAGAAGACATTTGCCCGCGCTCCTTCTCATCTCTATACTTAACTTTCCCTCACATACATTAAATAAATATCACATAATATGAGAATAAGCAAACAACCATTGAGAATAGGGATGCACCGCTGTGACTTGCGTCCAGATACCGATACCGGGACATTGAGTATCAGCCGTTACTGTCACAGTCACGCCTGTTCACTCTTCCTGCACTCTGTCTATTTCTCTCAGCTCACAGCCCAGCCCCCCCCCCCCCTCTCTCACCACACTCTCCCTCACTCACCTAATCAGCCTCATGCAGTGCACCTGTCTGCCACACCCACCTCGTCAGCACAATCACTCTCACCTGCTCACTTAGTATTTAGACCCCAGTCTCACAAACACTCACGGCCAGATCGTTCGCCGCATTCATGCCAGACCAGCAATTTCCCTTGGACTGACTTCCCGTTGCCGACTCTGCCTGTTTGGACTTCCCTGCCTTGCCTGTGCCCCGGTTAGCCGCCTTAGCCTTCTGTCCCCGACCACGAGTATAGCCTCCGCTTCCTCTGGTTTCCGTCTGCCTGATCCCCTGCCTGTTTCCCTGACGGCTTGGTGTTTCCTTATAGGAATTCACGACGTGAGTCTGACCCTGCCTGTTTGTCTGACCCTGCCTGTTTGTCTGATCCTGCCTGTTTGTCTGATCCTGCCTGTTTGTCTGATCCTTCCTGTTTGTCTGCTGTATGTTCCGCTTTCAATTAAGCTGCTGCATTCAACTCCGTGTCCTGCCACACTGCTTCTGGGTCCACACCACACCCGTGACAGTTACAGAGTACTGATCCCATACCAGTGTTTAATCAATAAGCTGTAAGCATCACCATGTGTAAGGGACTAAAATCATTCTTTTATGTGTAAAGCAAATCGGGCTTGACTTAAACAGTGCTTACTTAACTTTGTAAAACAAAATGTAGCAAATTAATAGATAGATATAAATTTAGAGAATTGTTAGTTATCATTTAAGGCAAGCAGGAAATGCCTCCTAACAGCTCACACTTTAGTTCCCTCTGCTATGCCGTCTACTGGCATGCTGCTAACACCTCATGAAGGCTAGCACTGTACATGCACAAGTAGTCAGATGTATGCATAGAATTGAATAGATCCAGCTATTTGAGTCAGTATTGGCCCAATATCAGTGTTGGATCGGTGGATATTTGCTCATAGGGCCACTTCCAACATACATTGGCTATATGCACATTCAAAACTGACCCACTTTCTTAATGAACTTAAAGTTACCACCATGGTTCATGGCTGTTTAGATTTCTGTTTAATTGACAGTTTGAGGCTAAACACTTCGAGGCAAGACACATTTGATGATGTGTTTGAATCCATTTCATCATCAAATTGTCTGAACTGTCTTTCTGTCTCTGTGCACCTTCTCACTGTGCCTGGATTAAAGAGTGGTAGCAAACAGGTAGCTGATGAAACACTGCTCAGGTCCAACATCTCTCAAACAGAAAGAAAAGGTGGTTTATAGATCATGGAAGAACGTGTAGGAAGTAATAATAAAACAATATCTCTCGTGTCGCAAATATTGCTCCATTTTGATATCCTTTTGTTACTGTTAACCCACTAGACCCAGGCAACACATTGCTGGTGGGATATTTCAAAGAGAGAGAGGAAAAAAAAGAAAAGCATATACAAAGAGAGTGGTGTACAGCATAGTGCAGCTTTTAACATATGTCTGGAAGCATGAGCGAGGTTACTATGGCAACTCCATTGTGGAGGCCTAGATTAAGGGAGCCATTATAGTGGGTTTTTTTCTCTTTTTCTTGCACAATAAGTTAACATAAGTTCCCCCTTTTGTCCCTCTATACATGTCTGACTTCATCCAGAGAAGAAGTCAGACATGTATTCATTCCTCTACTCTCTCAATGCATTTGTCCTCTAGACGTACGCAACCTAACATTGTCCTCCTGTTTTGAAGGGCTAGTTTGAAACATGTTTAAATCCTTCCCCGGCAGTGTCATCTTCAAGCTGATTGGAAGCCCATTCATAATTCATCTCTAATGGAATAGTTAATGAACCTTTGTGTTTCACTCTTTATTGCTTTGTCTAGGCCTGTTTGTCTCACTTCATCTATACTGCATGATGATTGAAACAAGCAAGGCTCAATCAGTGTGGGGGTATTTACAGTTACCAAATGCTGATGGATCAAGTTATTGCAGGATACATATTAATGAGACCTTTTGATGAAAACACAGGTAGCATGCCGGTCCTAACGGCATTCAAACATCAGTTGCTTTTGCATGTGATGAATGTGTGAATGAAACAAATCGTCCTTCATAGTTTATTTTGATCCGCAGGTTATATATATTATGCTAATTAAACATACAATTGGGTTTACAGACACATTCCTGGAATGAGAAGACAAAACTTCACAAAAGCAGAACATTTTATTCAGTAAGGTTGGCCTATGTCGAGATTCAGACCATAGCCTTTACTGTTTGGCATCAATACTCTTTGAACTGTACAGCAACAGGCTTCTAAAAGTGGTACACAACAGCCCTCGGGCCAATGTAGCCTGCCTTGTTCTTAATGGAATTTGCAACCTGTGTGTGTCTCTTTCTCTCTCTCTGTCATACCCCCTCCCCCCATGCATACAGTATGCCGCTTATTTTCTGGTAAGGGAAAAACAGTTAGCAGAGCTTCACTGCCCTGGCACCCACAAGTAGTGGGCCAATGGGTTCAATGGACAAACAGGGTTCAGATGATAGGCTAAAAGAGACGAAGAAGATAAATAGACATCACATGGTTAATTGTGTGTAACAGACCAAAGCGTGACCAAATCCCTCCCAGCCAGTCAGCGCTCCATGTTGCCTCATTCTTCAGTCTCAACAACACTGCAGGTTGACATTTATTTTCATGACTAATTTAGTATTGACTAGTGGGAACTTTATCTGCCACTACAGATACTGGCACTCACCAGTCTTTCTTTGCCCATGTCCCTCTGTGCAACAACCATTTTGGCTGAGTCAGTGTGCCCTTGGGCAGAATTTGAACTTTGCATTAACCGTGGTGTCGACTCATTTCTCCCTCAAACCCTGTCTTTCTCAAGCTGGGTCTCAACTACATACAGTAGCTAATTCCAGTATTATAAAGTAAATTAGAAGTAAAACATAACTGACGTTCCTTCAAATGTGGCAGCTTTATTTTTTCCTAAATTTGGAGAAAACAACTTGTGTATCCTTTGAAGCCCCCAGAATCGCATAGCCTATTAGAAGTAGGTCAGTTTTTTAAAAGGAGGTTCTCTACAGATTTTCTTATGTCCAGATATAAATCATGACCATCTCCTGTTACTAGGGGTTTGAGTTTAGATGGTCATCAGTCACTTATTTATGATCTCGTTATCAGCTGGAATATGTTGTAATTAGATCAATATTCTTTAATTTTAAGTCAATGTTCATATCGTAAACATTGGTACCATGCAACTGGCCCCGGTTTACCACATTTCTTTAAACTTTTTCAGCTGTTTTCTTTTTTGGTGTGCAGAACACAAGGTGCTCTGTGACGCATAATTAGATTCAAGTTGTTGTGAAGCTAAACCACGCGGGATGGAGTTGGAGAAAGAGCCTGGCCCTGGGTTTTCTGAAGAAATTCTTATGACTCTACCGCCTTTATCACCATATTAACGTCACTATCCTTTTTTCAACTCCAGAAGTCGTGTAAATACTGAGTAATAACTTCCTCTTTTCCTTTCTGCTTCTTTCCTTGTCAATAGGCGCCATCTTTGACGAGTCAGCACGGAAAGATGATGAGGTGTTTCGTCTCGCCGTGGCAGATCTCAATTTGAACAACGAGATCTTGGAGACGGAGAAGATCACCATCTCAGTGGAGTTCGTTGATGGGAACAACCCCTTCCAGGCTGTACAAGAAGGTAGGATGATAATACTACGTTGTCTTGGCATTTTAAGATGTGTGCCTGGGAGCAACAGGGCCTTGCAGATGCAGCAGCTTCAAAGTCATATTGTATTAGACTCCCTCACAGTCTTGTCTCTTTGTTGACCTCTACAATAAATTGGGAACAGTGAGGCGGAGGAAATTCATTCATGTAAAAACACAGCATCAAAGAGTTGGCACAAAGTCGGCCTCTGTCTTTAATGCTCGCTAGGTTTTCATGCATGGCTTGCATGTCCTCTGAGTTGACCTACATCACACAGTGTGCTGATGATGGGGCAGCATTGTATTTATTTCCTCTTCCCTTAGTTTCCCTTCGTGTTGAAGTTGACAGCCATTTTATTTCATGCAAATGTAGTTATGACGAGGTATTGACTCTTGAACTCTGATCTATTGTAGTCAAATAGTGGATATACTTTAATTTCCATCCATGTGTATATAGATTGCTACATTCATGTATATTTTTCAAAGATCAGCTGCTGATTTAAAACGAAAACTTTTTTTCGTTGAAAGAATGCCGTGGAACTAAACATTATGTCAATAGCCTTTTAGTAATGCACTAGTAATTCTTTTAAAAGGGTACATGTGTTGATTTTCACTAGATTTACAATACAAATCCATATCCCTCCATTCACATCATAGAAGATGTAACTGCAATTTGCGCTGTTATTGATGTTGATGCAGTTTTATTTAACAGATTGGGATCAAATAGCATTTAATAACATAATTTATACTGAACATACTGAAACATATTTTATGACTCATGACACTTCACAGCATCACAACGCAACGGAGGTATCAAAGTATTTTATGTAATACTGTCAACTTTCCATGTAAGCTTGTCAGTCATGAGAACATGTTGGTTTATTTGCTCTCTACACCTCCATGGAACAGCTAGCAGCAGGCTTACTTTCTACCAACACTTTAATCTGTGTGCATGTTAAATGTGACATTAGAGGAATTTTGATTAAAAACTAGACATAAAGAGGGAGGATGCTTGTGGGGGGTACTGGTTGGCACCATGGCATTACATTGATCTGGTTTTCAGTTTGTAGAAACGGCAACAGATAAACCACCAGTTACACTAAATAATGTCCCCTGCTGGAGGATATTATTGTCACAGCAGGCCACACCTATTCTGCCTCAGATACTGGCAACACGTTCTGTTCCAGACTTCATCATGTGAATCGTTAATTACCCTCACTCTGCTGGACCGTTCTTCAATCGTTGTTATCAATAGTCTTTGTTACAACAGTGTGCATCTGTGACAATGTAGGTCAGCATAAATAATACCTGAAGTTGTGTCTTAATGGAGCTATTTAAATTGACATAATGCAGTGTTTGGAAGCTTAGATGATAATCAGCAGGCTCTTAGCTTGACTGTGCTCAATTTTGTCAATGAGAACCCAGTGTATAAGCTACAACCTTAATTTGATGCCACTGTGAAGTAGTTATTTCTATTTTATTTTAGTACATACAGTATATTACAAACCACATTTATACAATAAACCTATTATAACATATAAGATTGCCAACCCCCTCATTTATGGAAATACATGCATGTTTCAAATAAATGCTTCATCTGAAGGAGAGCATATGCTGCATTATCCTTACACGGAAAAATGTGTCCAGTGTTGATCTAGAGTAGCCCAAGCCGTTGTTTACGCCCACTTCTCCAGAATTATCATATTTGTTGTTTATCAAAGAAATATGTGTGGAAGTTGAACACATTTCAAAGTGAATGTTGCATCGTTTATTATTGGGTCAATTTTTCAACACTAGAAGGCTTTATGAGTCATTGTGAAGCGTTTTGAAGTCACAGATGATAAGAAGCCAAGTGTTCAGTCATGAACAGTGTGAGTACTCACTTATTTCCACATAGTCAAACACAGCCAACAACAAATAGACAACGGTACGTCTGTCAACTGAGCAACTTTCAATGGCACCTTTATCTCTAACTATTTTAAATCTGAAACATTGCAAATTGCAAAATGCTGCAATAAATGGGAACAACACTCGTTTTGGCTTTGCCTGCATAGATAATGACTCATCTGACAACACGACGGATGTGTCACACCCACTTTTTTTCAACTACAGTGTGTGAGTGGCTAATTGGGGCATTTCTTTTTGTGTGTGACAGTCCTCCAAAAGCCTTGAAGTAGGTAAAACCCCCAGAAACAAATTTGCTTTTAGATGCTTTATAAGAAATGTTAATGTTTTTTTATTTTTTTCAGAACTGGTAGTGTTGACTCATACTCGTCTTTGGTGAAGAAATAAAAACAGTTCTGTAGAAAATAGGTTTTTCAGAAAATATCTGGAAAGAAACCAATTAATTGATGCATTCCTGCAAGAAAAAGTATTACAAGTAGGAATGAGCCTACTGGTCCACAATCAATCTGTCTTGATGCCCATTTGGACCAGTGTCTATGATCAGATAAACATACTGCAATGAGCGCAAGTTTCTCATGGAGAAGCTAGTATGCTGGCACAAATAAAATAGGATAATAAACTGATCCTTGCTCAAATATACGTGTTTGTGTCTGAGCCTGTCTGGCTGTCTGCCTTTTTGGAATCCTTGAGCTAATTAATTCAGTATAAAGAGGGTATTAACCAAAACACAGACACATGAGCACAGGCATATACAGTGCTTTCTTTTTGGTGTGATACAGCTGTGCATTGTTCACCAAGTGCTCTTTGTGTAATACTGTTCCTCTGAAGATTGTGCTCCTTTTAAACTGATCAAGAGTTATATTTAATTGATCTATTCTCTAGCCTTTTCTTGTTCACTATAAACAAAACCTGTCATGAGTACAAAAGTGAAACATGATTTGGCATCATATTCAATCATCCAGTCAGCAGAGTACTATACCTACACACTTGTTAGCGACTAGCCTTTGATTTGATCAAAGTTCCAATATATCTTGAATAAGCCTCTTTTCAAGACACACGATTGCAATCTGCGTGAGATTTGTGTCGTTGCAGGATGAGCAGTGCTTCTTTCAGTACGGAATATCTGAAGTTAATCATTAAAATAAACAGGAAAGGAAAGAATCCAGGGAAATATTTAATGTTAGAATTGTGACCAAGACCGTTATCTATCTAAACCGCATTGTACTTAATGCAAGATTCAGGTAAAACTAGCTAATCAAATATTGATTTCACCTCTTAGCAGAATTATCTCATTAACTTCAAATGAACCAAAACCAATGGCTTTAAATGGGCAACATGAACAATGCCAGCATTTAATATCCCTTTGATGATTTATTGATCAGCTGATAATCAAAAACAAAGGGCCCATTATCAACATCCATGCACACAGTGAAATAAACACACATACACAGACACATACACACACACACACACACACACACACACACACACATACACAGACACATACACACACACACATTATATAAGCCTTTGGCTGAGAGAGAACACATATGCGAGCTTATTTGCATTTCAGTTATCGGGCTGCTTTCCTGTAGCAAACAATGGTGGCCAATATTTAAGTGTATCATGCACGTGTGTTTGTGTACCTCTAAGAGCCTTGTTAAGGCCGTTGCTTTGATATAAGAGCCCTGCATTGTTGTTCGGTAGTCAGGCTATAACTCTTTGAAGTCCCATTCTGATTCTAGTTCAATTACCTGGACTCCGTGTTTGTTTCTTCCGTCTTTATTTTGAGGTCAGTGAGCAGCTTGTGTTTCAGGGGCCTTTCATAGAATATCAGCGTTATTTGAAACACAGTGAGTAAAGAGTGATGTGACAACACAGCAGGAGGCAGCATTTGAACACTTGAGCCTGAATCCTGCGGTATGTGTCGTTTGCTGTCCTTGCATTTCTAGCCTTTCTTACATGATTGCAGAGAGGATTATTCTTTGACTTCTTGTTTTCAACTCCTTCAGTTCAGAAAAAAGGCTTTTCTGCTGATTGTGTAAATTATTTTTTCTGCAATCTCATACATCACATTCATAAATGTAGACACAGTAACAACTTGGAGCTGCCAGGCACACCGCTGTCTGGTGCTGTTGGCTGCCATTGAAAGCTCATGAGGAGAACCTGAGTTAGTTTCTCAAGAGCATACAGTATGTGTTGGCAGAACGGGATTTATTAAGGACAGATGAGTTGCCAAGTATTCCTTTTTATTGATTGGGACTTAAACCAGCTAGTTTTTTAAATGACAAACTGGCCTTGCGTCTCATATTTTGCTTCTCTCATCCCTGACTGATTAAACTCCTGCAGGCCTCCAAGCCCCTCAGTCTGTTGACTGGTCTGTCCAAATTTGTGGGAGGTACAATGAATACTTCCCTGTCCTCCTGTCTGCCTGGTACTGAACAAACTGCCTGACTCATTTCCCTGCCAGTCTGCCTGCCAGTCTTTCTGTTTGCCCGTCTGGTCTGTGTAGTTAGCTGGCTGATAAATGGCCTCTCCTCTCCCGATCTGCCTGTCTATCTGTGTAGTCGTCTTACTAACTGGTAACCTGGCCGGCAAGTCAATTGTCATTGTCTCTGTCTCCTGTGACTTTATAAGCAGAAACAAAACACAGTCGGTGCTACTTTTACACATTTACACTCAATATAAGCGCAATCCTTGGACAAAAGCACCGTTCATTGTCCAGCTCACTCCTAGATGTGATACAAACGACAATGTGGCACAGAGGCAGAAATTGATACATGATTATCAGAGGTTTATTTCTAGTATTTAATTTAAAGGACACTGTTTCAAAGAGGATGCCAGGTTTGAGAGTCCAAGCATCTTTGTCTAGCCGGCATCTCTGCTGTACTGAAGTGAGTAACCATATCAATAACCATATTTCCAACCATACAGGCCATTTCACAATAATGTCGTCCAACTATATTTAAAAATAAATATCTGTTTAAATGCTTTAACCAAAGGATCTGCCCTGAGGTGTGTGTGTGTGTGGTGTGTGTGTGTGTGTGTGGACAAAACTGTCTCAGAAGTGTGTGAAGGGTCTTGGATGAAATCACACTCCCTCCCTCCCTTTCTTCCTCCTGTGTGGTACTTAATTGTGGATCTGCTCCTGTCACTTATATTCACATTTCACTCCCTACACCCTATCGCCCCATCTCCATGGTAACCGGTCTGGACATTACTGAGGGGACAAGGTGTGTGTGTGTGTGTGTGTGTGTGTGTGTGTGTGTGTGTGTGTGTGTGTGTGTGTGTGTGTGTGTGTGTGTGTGTGTGTGTGTGTGTGTGTGTGTGTGTGTGTGTGTGTGTGTGTGTGTGTGTGTGTGTCAATGTGTGTGTGTGTCAATGTGTGCCTGTGCATGTCTCCATTGATTAAAGCAATGAGAATCACCTAATTGGATAACAGCCTATGGAAAGGTGGGGGACGAGGAGAAGCAGAACAGGAGGAGACCACAGGAGGGAGAGAACTCAATATTTGTCTCAGCTTATTTTTCAACTCAGCTTAGTCTTGACACACAGGGCGCAGTGCAGCATTTATGCACACACTCACACGTTAAAAAACTGTAAGTTCAGTCTCACATTCGCTGGAAGGCGTTCAGACAAAACTTAAAGGCTCACAGACTCTGCCAGCATCTTTGACCTGTTAGTTAGATGTTTTTATACTTTGTCTCTTCTATTGGAATGCCGTAGTTTTTTTATTAGTTTTTTTTATTTTTTATTTAATGCACTAAATAAATAATCCCTAGGATAGAATGCACATGGATGACTTATCTAAGATTATGATGAATTCTCTCGGTAATTACACCTGAGAAAACTGCCGGAAAAGTAAGCCCTAAATCTGGAGAAACAAACTCTGCAATTAATGGGGAATGTCCTAACAAAGTTCTAATTTGTGTCTCAGATACTACCCTGCCAATTCTTGAAGTTGTTTATCGAGCCAAAATGCCAACCATGTGTTGGTTCCAGCTTTTTTCAGATGTAAGGATTTGCAGCTTTGCAAATTGAAAGTTTTTGTGTTTTGGACTGTTGGTCAACCAAATCAAGCTATTTTACTGACTGAAAGATTAATTGATTAATCATAAGAAACATATATTATATATATTTCTTATATATTTTAATTACTTTTCTCCCTAAAAATAATTTATTGTATAAAAGTGCTTCAATAGCAGTAGGGCTGCTAATTCTAAATGGGGAATGTTTATAAATAAATTCTTAATTAAAGTTTCAATGGATTAGAGTGACCGAAATTATATTTAGAAGATGTGTCCTCTTGTCGATTGATCCATTGTGACAGTGGAACTCGTTGTGATTCAGAGTAGCGATGTGGTTTAGTGCTAAAGTCAGCATGGAGGAAATGCCTAAGGGTGTGTGAAACACTTGACTGCATGAGTGTGATGAGAATAACTTAATCAGACTTTGTCATATTGATGAGTAAACAAGAAATAAAATAAGAATGTCATACTTAAAGGGCAGCGCTTTTTTATTATTAAATTGAACAAACACAACTCATTCAGAACATCTTCTTCATCTTAGGAATGCCAAAAAATGAACAACTTGATTTTTGTAATCAGGGCATTTTGAATTTTTCCTCAGAATATTGCAATGTTAAATGATCTTCCATGATCATTCAAATGAATGTGCTGTTTAAAAGATTTAGAAGACCCCCTTCCTCTGTTGGATTCTTAGTCTGTAACCCAAATATAAACAGAAGTGTCGGTACCAGTAGAGATGTCAAAGCACGAGATGGAGACATAAATAGAACTGAACATTATTGACAAAGAATTTGATTCAGACCACTTCATTAAGCAACAGCAGTGTCCTCCAATATTGTTAACTCAGAGGGAATACAATTGGTCTCGACTGTGTACTGCTTCCATTTTATGTGCATGAAGAGGGAATTAAGTAAAAAAGTTGAAATACAAAGTGGCAAAAACAGTCCTCTCTGTTTTCAGCGCTTGGGTTTTTCACTTCTGAAAACCTTGAGTTTTCATTAGAATATATGAGCTGTATTATGACATGAATTAGGTGTCGTTTTATACTACTTTTTGGTTAATTTGTGGAAACTGTCTCTGAAGGTGTTCAATGCAGTTCAGAGTATAGGGTTAGGGTTCCGTATTTAAAACAAGGGTACATTTTATGTTCAAATACCTCAAATCATGTAGGTCCCTCATGACTGTAAACCATCGTGTTCATTCCGTTTTATGCCTCTGTGCCGATTACAGCAGTGGCCAGAGGCATTATGTTTTCGGTTTGTTTGTCAATTCAGTCCATTATCCATTATCCATATTTCTAGATTTGTTATACATCAGCCTTCATCTGGCCACTCATGATTGTGCCGTCAGCTGCAACCAGCATCATCTCTATACTGATCTCCTGTTATTACGATTATCTAAAAAAACAACACAGCTATCTTTTGGGTCATTCGGTGGTCTTCCGCTCCGCCCCTGGACCCTCCTCACTTTCTGTTTCCCGCAAAGCACAATTGCACTGAAATCAGCTGCCATGGAAACCAGGGCCACAATCATCTAGCCCCATACTCCATTCTTTTTCCTTGCCTACCTCTTCAATGTGCCCTCCGTTTTCAGAATCTTTGTGTGTGCACTTACTGATGTGAATGCACAGAACAGTGTCGTTAGCTGGCATAGAAACCAAAGACATCTCATTTTCTAAGGTCGTTCCATCACTCGGAGCCTGGAAGCCATCCCTCTGCTGCCATCTCCCCTTCATTTAGCCATTTATCTAACTGCCTAACAAACAACTATATACACAGTCAAACACACACACACACACACACACACACACACACACACACACACACACACACACACACACACACACACACACACACACACACAAAGGCAGAAGCACTAATACTAAGCACACAGTGGCTTTCTTGATGCATTGACATTCCTCTGCTCATCTTTCTCTCCTAGATGTATCCTTCCTCCACTCTGCAGTAGTCATGGCTAAATTGTAAAGATGATAAACTCTCTGTTCTTTTACATTGCCCTCCATTTTTCTCATCTGTCTTCCCCACTTTATCATTTTCTCTCTTAATCTTTGTCTTTATTCATTCAGTGATAGATTACACTTCAATTAACCTCCCTACTAAATGTGAGAGAGGGATGTCAGAGGGGCGTATCCATGGAAACACTGACATTTTGCAAGAGGCAACATGATGCTATTTTGTTTGTGCCTGTCTGTGTGTGTGTGTGTGTGTGTGTGTGTGTGTGTGTGTGTGTGTGTGTGTGTGTGTGTGTGTGTGTGTGTGTGTGTGTGTGTGTGTGTGTGTGTGTGTGTGTGTGTGCTTGTGTGATGGGGTCCAGCAGCTGACAGCTGGGGACAAAACAACCAGACTTTTGGAGCTTTGAACAATGTGTGTGCGTGTGTGTGTGCGTGTGCGCTCAGTTGGCGTTAGGGCCTGTTGATTTGCTAGAAGATAGAAACTGTCATTTGAATAGAAATCAGAAGTGCATCTCTATTGAAAGGTTTCCTTCCTGCCCCTACTGAGCAATGACCAGAGCACTCTCTCTGTCTCTCTCTCTTGCGCTCTCTCTATCCCTGTATCTCTCTATGTCTCTCTATATCCCTCTTTGTCTTTGTATAAGTCTGTATGGCTGCTTGACAGCCAACTTCCTCTCTCTCAAAACACAGAGACAGTCATTCACTGCAGATAGAAAAAGATAACCGTGAAATGTTCTTTTTCCTTGTGGCTTTTCTTCTAAAGAAGTACTGTCCTTCACTGAAAACTACATTTTTTTTTTTTCTTTTTCGGGGTGGTGGGTTTTGCCCTCAAGACTCCACACAAGAAAACCCTTTAATTTGTATTAAAAAAATATTGGACCAGGTGAGAAAGCCCATTGACCTCCTGGAGTAACTGCATCCTTTACCTCCTCCCCTCAATCTGCAGCACGGACAATGAAGAGGATTTTAGTGCCTGGACAAATTGCACTGTGACATGGATATCTATAAGTCCACATTGGAAGCCTGATAACATTTTTACGTGCACAAGTAAAACCACAACTGTCCCTGGCGTTGCTGTTTGGTTTCACTGGTTCCCCTCCTTGCTGTGTTGTACACAATCCACTTAAATACAAAAAGAGGTACAAACAATAGAATTAGGTTGCCTGTTTGTAGCTCTAACAGCATTGCTTTTATTTAACTAGTTCTACATGGTTGCATTACGTTAAGCAATACAACAAATCAAGCCTTTTGATAGATTTACCCTGCCTCATGTTGATCTGCACCGCAGTCTACCTCTCTCTGCTGTTTGAATGTGATGGCATGATGTCAGATTTACATGTTACTGGAAAAGCAAAAGGAAATTTGAATCACACTCAAATTCTGCCCCTTTAATCGTTTCCATTTGACTCCATATACAGCGTAGTTACAACTGAATACCAATGGCTCAGTGGTGTAATGCACACTGTGCAGAAAACCATATTACATCTGAATATTCACCTTAGCTTTAGGAGTGTATTACATGATCTCAAGTGATGTTTGGTTTAGCTTGACTGGCTTGTTAATCTTTTTTGGAACTATTGCAACCATGCGATCGTCTGCCAAGCCACAACACAGAGATGTGAGAACATACACAGACAGACAGACACACACACACACACACACACACACACACACACACACACACACACACACACACACACACACACACACACACACACACACACACACAGACACACAGACATAAACACACAAACACACTCACAACCTAATAGCAAAGTAGAATCAAGCAACTTTATTCACTGGATGATAAAAATTGAAAGTAACTCCCCCTTAAGAGCATTTGGCTTGGTGAAGAGCTATTTGACCACTGGACAAAACACTCAATAAATTATTAAACAGCACGGTTATACTGTTGCTCGTGCGAGTGCACACGCATCAAAACACATGCACACAGTGCGGTAGATGGCTACCCCTCTCTAATGCTTGTGTTTTATTAGAGCTAAAAAAATACACAGACAGAGAGCAGCCAAAAAACTTGATTTGATGCTTTTTGGATCTAAAGTGGTCTCACTGCTTTTATTCAGCACAATTGAATTCAAGGTTCAATTGGTATGAGAGCCGACTGTATTACAAAAATATAATACAAATAATCAGCAGGTTTTAGTATGTGAATTTTATCCCCATTGTTTTCATGTCTGTGCATGAAATTGTGTCTATATTCTGGACACACACACACACACACACACACACACACACACACACACACACACACACACACACACACACACACACACACACACACACACACACACTCGCCTCTCTTCACTCACAAGCTCAAGCTCTATTGTCGTGATTTGGGCTTTTCATTATTTCAAAGCCATTTCATTCACAGCCACTTCCAACTTACATGCAGAGTAACAGAGAGGGTGGGGGTCAGTGATGGGAGATGGAGGTGAAACAGCAGGTAGGGAGGAGGAACATGATGTCTGATGGAATTACTTTAATTTATTATGATGATGGTAACCCGTTTATATTGAAATTAAAACTTAGTTGTGTTTGAATATCTGCAGCAGCCTTACAAAAGCGTAGCATGGTAGAAAAGATTCTTCTCAGCAACTTCTTCCATTTGCAGGTGTTGCATAAATTAAGGTTGGCTATATATATATATATATATATATATATATATATATATATATATATATATATGTATGTATGTATGTATGTATGTATGTATATATATATATATGTATGTATGTATGTATATATATATATATGTATGTATATATATATGTATATATATATATATATATATATATATACATACATACATACATACATACATACATACATATGTATGTATGTATATATATATATATATATATATATGTATGTATATATATATGTATGTATATATATGTATGTATATATATATATATATATATGTATGTATGTATGTATATATATATGTATATATACATATATATGTATGTATATATGTATGTATATATATATGTATGTATATATATGTATGTATATATGTATGTATATATATGTATGTATATATATGTATGTATGTATATATATATATATATGTATGTATATATATATATATATATATACACATATATATATATATATATATATATGTATATATATATATATATATATATGTATGTATATATATATATGTATATATATGTATGTATATATATGTATATATGTATATATATATATATATATATATATGTATGTGTATATATATATATATATGTATATGTATATATATATATATATATGTATATATGTATATATATATATATATGTATATATATATATATATATATATATATATATATATATATATATATATATTATGCTAGCCACTGACTTCACGCTCACATATCTTTCTCTCTGTATCTCTCCTACGAGTACAGCACTCTGCCATCCCATCTCTCGCTAGGAAAATGATTACAAGCTTCTCTTTGGCCGATGGTTGACGCCCAGTTGACAGGCTGTCAGTCAGGCCACTGAGTTACCATAGCGATAGCTCAAACCATGCATTCTCCTTGACAAATGGGTGACGTGTGTAAATCACCTGTTAGAGAGAGAGAGAGAGAGAGAGAGAGAGAGAGAGAGAGAGAGAGAGAGAGAGAGAGAGAGAGAGAGAGAGAGAGAGAGAGAGAGAGAGAGAGAGAGAGAGAGAGAGAGAGAGAGAGAGAGAGAGAGAGAGAGAGCATACAAATAACCTCAGGGTAAGGTGGACATGGAGAGGACTGAGCTATTAGAAGCACTTTAATAAATGCTCAGAAGAGCCAATGCAGTGGCACCAGCCTTTGAAGCACATAAAGAGATAGATAGGCAGAGTGAGATGCACAGAGATTAAATGGGAGAGCGTGAGAAGCAGAGAGAAAAAGGAGAAGGAAATAAGATAAGACTTGCCCTCTGAGGTTTGGGGAAGAGAATTGGGAGAGGGAAAGGTGAAGAGGGACTGCCGCCGCGGGAAATGAGCTGTTTGACTGATAAATTGTCTCTTCCTGCTGCACTTGGTGCTCTTCTGGGTGAAGATGTTAATAATGAAATGTCAGCAGCACATTCAACAATGTGTGCTCACAAAAACCCACATATGTGCGAACCGCACATATATTATAATTAAAATGTAATATAATATGTCTATAATATTATAAAAATGTATTTTCCATTTAGTGAAGTCACATTGCTGCAGAGATCAGTATCTCAGAAACTGGATGTAGTCCTGACAAGTGTCAAAATCAAAGAATTGTTTTATATCAAGCTCCAGGCTTCTCGGCAACAAGGACCCACAAATAGTTGTAACAATGTTACTCTGCTTTTGTTTATTTTTCTTGATTCTTTTACAGCAGTCCTTCAGTTCAAGGTCCAAGCCTCCAGTATACCAGAAGCAGGCCCCATGAGATCCCTTTAATGTGAAAAAAAAGACCTTGATATCTTTATATTGTATCTACAGTTGCTGACTATATTTCTTAGTCCTACCCTGCAGCGTCGATCTAGAGCCCAGAAATCCGCAGGAAATTGTTACATTTCCGTTGAGAGTCACAAATAGTCGTTCTCACTAGTAATATAGATATAACCGGAATGCTTATACAGTGTTGATCCCTAGGATTAAAAGTTAGACCACCCATTTGACATGTTTGCAAATATTTTTCATGCATAAATGTCTTTTCCGGGACTAGGCTTTCTCAGGTCATGAGTTAAAAAAGATGCCAAGTTCAGTAATGATAACTATATCTACCGTTTTTCATTTCACTTCACAAGGCCCGGCCATTCAAAATTTCTCTGATTAAATATGATGCTGACATTCTTGGTCTTGGTCTTCATCCCCTGTCAACTATATACTGTTAGGGTTTTACTCGTCTCACTGCACCCTCTTTAATGTTCTTTTCTCAAGTCCACTGCTGGCGATCCTTTCACTTCACAGGTGGGAAAGAGCGCGAGAAAATTTGAGACAAAGCGATTGAGCAATGGATAAATCTCTGCAGACATCTCCCTTCTTTCCCTCCCACAGTCGGGCAGGCCCGGAGCCATGCAGGCATAAAGGACATTGTTTATAGACAGGAGAAAGCACTTAGTTCCTCCTTCACACCTTTTAGCTGGAAGGTCTTCTGAGAGTCAGAGGGAGAGATAAAGAGAAGGCGAGACAGAAGAGAATAACAGAGGGTTCAGAGGCTATGGAAGGTGAAGGAAGAGGGGGAGGAGGGTTCTCCTTTCCCGAGACGAGAAAAGAGGAGACGAAGGAGACGAGCAGATGGGAGAGAATAGAGGGAGAGAAAATTAAAGGAAGGAGGAAGGAGAGGAGGATTGATGGGTTTCAGAAGAGAGAGGAGGAGAGAGGCCAGAAAAGACACGACAAGGAATGAGGAAGGGGAGACAACAAATGGGGGGATGTGAGGACAATAGGGTTTAGGTTGACATGTACTGCCAGCTGGCTTTGAAATATGAATTCACGAGTGTTTCCTCATGAATAATGGGACAGGGTATCTAATCCTATCATCTCAGTGGCTGTGACATACGAGGTCTTAACAGGTCAGGAGAAAAGAGGAGAGGAGGAAAGAAAGCTGCAGGAAATATTTACAGTTGACATGAAGTACAATAATATCCTGAAAGCTAAGAGCAGGTGAGAAGAGGTGAGCAAGTGGGGGATGAAAAGTCAGTAGAAGTTAAAGTCATCGTAGAATGAGTAGAGGGAAATCTGTTTTGAAGGAGATGCACTAAGTGCAATTCTTGGCTGATTCCAATTAATTAAAAGGCTGACCTGCCAATTCTAGTTTTCTTTCCTTATTAAAACTATAATTGACATGAAACACAATTATTGCTGTCATTTTCCTTTTATTGGAAATAAATTGTGTATGTTAATTATAAAATATTTACAGTTACAGGAGCTTCTCTCACTCAAAGAGTTCTCAAAACAAAAGTAACCCATGTAACTGGACAAATAAAATCCAACTTAAAAGTAATTTACTGAATAGGTTTACTCAATCCCACTTTATTGAACATTTTTTTCCTCCTCAGAGGAAAACATGCAATAAACAACAATATAAAAAAACACCTAAAGACATTTAAATCAAACATTCCACAGGATGTGATGGTCAGGTCAAGGATTTTTTAATATCCACACCCAGCGAACCTGTTATGAAAGCAAATCTGCTCCGATATCCGATATTTTCTAGTGAGCTTATCCAAACCCTATCACTATTCAGAACTGACTACAGGTGTGTCTGTCTGTCAGTCTGTGTGTGTTTGTGTGTGTGTGTGTGTTGCTGTGACTTTACTCTCTGTGCCGCTGTTTTCACCATGTAAAGCCATTATACGGCACATGTGTAAGTTTGACGAGAAATACAATCCTATACAGTATGAGCATGAGACTGGTCAGCTGACAACCGGGTTTTGTGCGGTAGCCGAATGATCAGCGCATCACTAGCCACAGGTGCAAGGAGGGAAGAACATGGAAAGAACAAAGAAGATAGTAAAGAAGGATGCACAAAAGGGTTGGACAGTGATCCCTAGTTGTTTTCTTGGTCAAAGGGTTGTATTAGGAGCTTTGAAGTAGAGAGAAGGCATAATAGCCAGGAGAACAGGGATGCTCACTCTGAGAGAAGTAGTTGTAGAAACGACTGGGTGGACAAAAGAACAAACAACTTCAGGGGCCGAGAGGAGTGGATGACGAAGGAGGAAAAATTGGTGCTAGAGGATGAGGGCGACTCTGGAGAGGTGAGGGTTGAAAAGAGGATGCACAGATTGTCCGCCGTGGTTAGAGCATTCTGATGTGTTGTCTGTTGAACACTAATGGTTTTCTAGTTTCTCTGCGTGTATGTTCATGTTCTTGGCATCCATCAAGCTATGATTTTATCACACATTTCCTGCGGGAGAACTGTGGCCGGTGTAAACCTTCTTAAAAGGCCACCTGCGACCTATTTGTGTGAAATAACCCTGTGTACCCACTAATTCATTCACATTTTATCAATGTCCTGCAGAGAGCACAAGCACTTAATGGGGGCGGGATTGTAGTGTAGTCTGTCCTTAAGGGATGCCAGTCACCTTTTCCAGCTGTCCTTATTCATCCAAATTCTCCAAGGCAGACAGAAAGTCCACCATGGTCTGAAACAATGGAAGCCATAATAAAACCTTGGCATATAATGAAGGCTACTTAACAAAAAGGTCTATTCAAACTTTTTTGGACTAATCTGCCACTTTGATTTCGGTGTGATTTGCAAAGAGATGCAACTCCAATGATAACTTTCAACTTATAAAAGTGCACTGCCACTTCAAGACCAAACATGATGAGTTAGCAAGTGAATCCCCAGATTATTCAGACAGAAGCCAGAGGTGTTTTAAGGATAGAGGAGAGTGGGGTTTTTAAGTGAAGGCAACCAAGGCCTTTTACCCATTTATTTTGATTATTGCCAAGCAAAACATTAGTTTGCCAGCACTCAACGGAATTTGTATAATTATGCTAGAAGAGACAATATAGGGGACTCCAGCTGTTTTTGGGACCCACTATATAAACCTAGAATGCCAGAAGAGCTTTGTGATGCCTTCAACAAATATATATGATCTCAAACATTGGATTTCTGTTGCACGGAAATAGGTGCATAAACAGGAGTCTGCTGTCTCATGGCAGAATACTGTCCCAGCTCTGTGATAATGGGAGGGAGTCTGCTTTTCTTCTCATAAACATAATACAAAACTGTTCATGGGGGGTGGGGGTTGTTATCTTTCAAATGTGTCTGACCACATAAGCACATTAAAAAATTGTTTTGTTTCAAATATATGAATGTCTGCCTTTAAGGAGAAGTAGGGTGTGTGTTGAGCAGAGGAAAGATTTTTTTCCTACTCTGGTAGAACTCTGACTTGGCTAGCATGCAATTGAATGGGCTATGAGAATTTATTTCGCTAAGGAGGTAAAGACCAGAGGGTTCAAAATTGAAACTACCCGGATGAGTTTTTTTATTGTTGCTTTAGTTCCTCCTAGGAGATTTGCTGATAATAAATAAAAAGATAAAATATTGCCATCTTAATATGTTATGCCACCAACAGTTTTGCAAGCATGAAAATCGGAAATCTGCAAGCATGAAGCATGGTAAAACTAATTAATTAGTAATTAGGGAATTAAGTTAGTATTTACTTCAAGAATTATATGTATTAAGGCCTGTTAATAGACTGTTGTTGGGCTGGACTGTAAATGGACTTTGCTTTACAGCAAATACTTATTATGCTTCATTGTATTGTTGACATTGTCATTAGGTGAAGCTGAAAATGTGCCGGTATTGTGATAGTAGTATTGCTTTCAAGAGAGAGGGTATAGTTGTTTGGCATTTGTCTTAAAAAAAACAATCCCCCTGATCCTACATGAATGACTGAAATGATTGGTCATAAAAAAAACACCAGCCAGCTCTCACACGCTGCATAGCATAATTGAATTACACCCTGTACAAGGCTCTGTGCACTGAGTGTGTAAGTCGAAGGAAGATCGGGACAGTAAGGGAGAAATAAAATGGGAGGCAGAGCTTGTGATTGTGTGTTGTATCCCTGAGGCAGCAATATGCACAGCATCTGTATACAGAGAGTGTATTAAAGTGTTGAACGTTTCATTAAGATTTGAGGACAGTGTTTTGTAGCGACAGTGCAAGTGTGTGCTGGTGAGAGATTAAGGTGTGTGCATATTAGTTAATGAGCTGATTTGCTGATGTGTAGGTAAGTATAATAAATACTTGTCAATAATATTTGAACCAAAAGAAAAAAATACTTGTTAACAACACACTGACCGATAGAGAAACAGAATACAATTTGTTGAACTCTGCTACAGGAACTATTTTTATGTTGACATTTTCTTTTTTTAATGCCTCTTAATATATTTGGGGCAATGAAAAGCCTCAAAGCTATTTCCCCCCCCCATGTTCTCTTTGATTCAGACTCATGGTGATATCATTTTTAACATTTTGACACGCGTGGGAGTCCAAACTCCCAGTCTGGGGAACCACTGCAAGACATCTCTTTATTTCCTCCAGAATAAAAAAAAATCACCATTTTAATGGATAGCTGAAATCCTGATGACTTTTCAGTATGCTAATCTTGCCTGGCAAACACCATAGTTCCTAAAAGAGATTGGATAACATTCATCCCCAGGGTGGGTTTCCTAATACAGAAAATCCAGTCTAATACAAAATGTACAAAATGTCTCTGACCTTGATAATTTCAACCTGAATAATTAACAAGAGCTTTTTGATCATTTTAGGAAGGAATGAAACAGTATGAAATAATAAGTACCAGATATGACCAACTGCTGCAAAATATATGCCATTCTGCCACATTTACAAATGTGTATACTTCATGTTACTGCTGACAGTTGTCTACAGCATGCCATCATTTTTTAATTTACTGCTGACCAGTAAATAGGCCCACCATTTAGGTGTCAATAGCATGTCTGCCCAATAGATCTTCCCTTGACACTTAAGGGATATGCTGTGCAAGTGAAATATATAAGCAACCTATAAATGTATGGCTCCCATCATTGTAAGAGTTCATACAAGTGTACTGTTTGAAATTAGTAAATCATTAGCATTATTCAGAGAGATAAGACCTCACCCTGCAACATAATTCCGCGACACCCTGAAGAGAGGGTTGATTAATCATCCAATAATGTTCTGCCATGGAGAAACCACAATGACTGGCTTCCCTCAATGCTGAAGCGCTGGAGTCGAACACAGGTTAACGTTCTTCCAGACTGAGGCTCACCACTGAAGGATGTCACCTTTGACCTGTTTGACAATCTCTGCGTAGAAATGGATGGAGAGGGTTTGATTGCTGACAACCACAACTTTTCCCGACCTCATTTCATCCAAACTTGTCCACCACTTGCAATCAAAGTAAACCCCGAGCTGGGGTGTCTCCATTTGCTACCCAGGCAGTGCCTTCCTGCATTTTGTTAGCAAGAAATGAAATGACTTGATCAATTTTACCCTGACCCTGCTGGCATGATGGTGACTCATGTATAGGGATAGAGAGACAGTGCTCCTGAGAGCCATCAACACACAGCTCACTGCTGCCGTCATCCAAATGCAACACCGTGAGAGGATAGCACAGAAAGATATTTAAACAGTGTCTACCCTTCAATGGCTAGAATAGCTGTCCAGGCATGCAGGTGGGTTTTCTGTGCTGACAACAGCACGCTCAGTGCCAAGACAGATGAAACATGTCTGGTGGTGATTACACAGGGACAGGGGGGCAGAGGCAAGTGGAGTGTGACGAAGCCAGTCCTGGCTTTCATCGATGTCATACCGGGAACTAAAGAAGAATGGATGGGTAGAGGACGGCATTTAGCCATTACTAAGGACCAGTTTCTGAAAAGATATGAGTGTACAAGTGTAAAATATTCCATGCTTAGACATGCAAAGATGAGTTTCCCAAATAGAATGCAGAGCCTATGCAAAACTTAGTGCTCTGGTATTCTTCAGAAATGGATCACCAGTAATGGAAAGCTTACATAATTTATAGAACGTGGGATAAAACATGCAAGAAATACCAGCATGGTCCTTCAAGCAGAGACATGAAGAGACTTTGCTGAGAAATAAAGGCCAAATGAGGGACCAAGAGAAAAAGAGCAAAGCCAACAGTATACGTCAAGGCTGGGAGAACAAAAAAAATGGATGCCCCTCTCTTGCCCTTGCTGTCTTTCTCTCAATTCCATGCCTCAGCTCTGAACGATGGTGTGTCCAGCATAGTAATGAATTGGTCACACTCCCCCAAAGCGCCTGGAGAATGGGCCCCATTAAACTGCATTAAAACACAATAAGGCCTCTGTCTGTGCGTGTGTGCGTGTGTGCGTGTGTGTGTGTGTGTGTGTGTGTGTGTGTGTGTGTGTGTGTGTGTGTGTGTGTGTGTGTGTGTGTGTGTGTGTGTGTGTGTGTGTGTGTGTGTGTGTGTGTGTGTGTGTGTGTGTGTGTGTGTGTGTGTGTGTGTGTGTGTAGCAAGCGCCTCTTGCCCTGTACTTCATTCTCACTCTTGATTTCTCATTCATTGTCCGTTTGGTCCCATGGCTCTTTCTCTCCCTTTTCCATCCAGTCACTCCCCGCTGTCCCTCTACCTCCTACCGCCCTCCATCCTTCCTCCCTCTCTCTTCCTTCCACTCCTCCATTCTGTGATCCCAGCTCTAATATCCTTCCTCTGCCCTCCGCCCTTTTCAGTGAATGTGTTTTTATTTGTGAATAATTTTGTTGTTGGCTGCATACAAATCCAAATGGCACAAGTGCTTTCTCTGTAATCAGATTGTGTGTGTTTTAATGTCCTATGTGTGCATGGTGTGAGCTTAACGTTTTTTTTTTTTGTTTTTTGAATTGCTCTTCTCTGAATATGTTTATGCGGGTACATGTCTTAGTTTTTTTGTGTATTTGAGAGTGCCTGTCTTTAGTGTGTGTCTGTGTTAGTTGTGTGCGTGCGTGCGTGCGTGCGTGCGTGCGTGCGTGCGTGTGTGCGTGTGTGCGTGTGTGTGTGTGTGTTTTACTCCATACCCTTCCCTATGTATTCAAATGCTAGGGGATTAGGAAGCATGACTTCCAATTTCCAGACACTGCCTCTGTGCCTTTCAACCCTTAGCCTTCTGAAACAGAAAGAACAAAAAAGACTTAATGTGGCTCAGCCCAGCACAAAGCACAACACAACAAGCCAGACTGTAAAGTATAATTCACATCACCACAGGAAAGAAACAAACAAGTACCACGAGAGTTGCGGAAAATACATGAATATAAAAAGCTGATTTCTTCAGATCGTTTCCATCCTCCTCCTAGACAAATCTTGCACGATGAATATGAATGCTCACAGCAGAGACAAACGTAATCCTTTCAATCTTCTCATTATGGATGCATGTCCCATTTAAAAGTAATGCAGTAACTGATGACCTTTAATGACCTCGAGCAGCAACCAGTAGTAATTTGAATTAACCAATAAGCCTCATCTTTCATAAAATACAACCAACAGAAATGTGTTGTGGAGAGGTGTAGGCTTTTTTGGCTTGAGACTTAAATTAAAACATAAATGGGTCATACATCTGCTTGAGGTCTGCTGTACAGTATCAAAGATGCCTCTGTCCTATAGGGCTTTTTTGGGAATCAATGAAGCTCGCTGATTTAGACAAAAAGGGTTTTTTCCAGCATTAGTAAAAATGGCTGCAGTGTGGCAATGCTTTGATCTCAGGAAGGCTATGTGCCAGCTTGCTGTGCCGAGAGTGAAGTTATTTTTATTTATCATTGAGACATACACAAAAGGCAGTTCAGTAGGGTAGCCTGCATTTCTCACAATCATTTTCAATCTTTAGTGTAGTGCAGATCATATATTGTAAACAATATTTTTTCATGCAGGAACATTTTGAATTTAGCAGGGCCAAATTAGAGTCTGCACAAATTAGTCGATCAATGCAAAACATCGCATGATTATTGATAGATTGCACTGTTCTGGTATGAGTATTGGTCCATGAGGAATCCCCGCTGATGTTTAGTTCTAACCGGCAGCTACAGGTTCTTTGATGTCTGTCAGAAGCTTCAGGACAGCTTAAAATTGGGTTGGCTTTAGTCTGGGTTGCAAACATTCTCACACTAAAACTATTGACATTAAATTACTCTGAAATTCATCAAAACCACTTTTGTTTGATTCCTGTGTGAATGCCTTGCTGCCATAAATATGATAGCTAAGTCAATAAGTCCTTATTGGAGGTAGCGTTTGTGTGCATGAGTGTGTGTGTACTATTCTGAAGAGAACATGTTTCAACCAAGTTTTCTCAAAGACAGCAAACTTTAAAAGTATAAACATGAAGCAAATCTTCAGTCTCACCATTCAGCACATCTTCAGTTGGAGATTTAACTTATCTTTTTTCCATCCTCCCGCTCATTTTCTTTTGATTTACAGTATATTGCTATCAAGTTTTTTGCTTATTGTGATAAATCAATAAAAGCCGATATCCAGGTCAATTTTACAGGTCATTTTGTTTTGATGGTCTTTTATTTTATTTTTAACCTGAATATAAACATTAAGAGCTAGACAAAATGAGAAAGAACAGAGGCAGAATGGAGACACATGCAGAAAGGTAACATGTCCTGCTAGACAGCCTGCCTCAAGAGACCTGTGTAATACAGAGTGGAAAGCTATGTTCACGGTCTAACCAGTGCACTAGAGGATTGATGTCGCAGTTGTACCATGACAGGGTTTAGGCTCATGTTGCGAACCCTAATGGACATAGCTGTTAAGCTGCGTGTCTTTTTCAAATCTCTTCTCTCCAAAGTTTCTGCTTTGGAGTTGATGAATGGTCAGAACCAACAAAAACTATGAGCCTCTATAAAATAGATTAATATAATACATTACCATTTTTTTTTTTTTGCATTTAGCTATGATCAAATGGTGAGAGTTTGATCAGGAATTCCGAAAATTATTAAAAAATTAAGAAAAACGGTTCCTCAATAGCAAGCTCTGGTTTGTAGCTTCATTTTATAACTTGAAACAGCTGTTTGCAATTTGATTAAGACAATATATCTAAAAAAGTATGGGTCACCTGACTTTAAATGCTACCTCTGTTGTTTGGACTACTTTGCGGTTCTTTTGTTTCTTAAAGAAGTTACAGTTACTATTTTGAAAGACTTCATTGGGATGCTTTGTAGCTTGTATCGTGGACAGACAAGGTGTGTTATGTCACTCACCATAATAAATGCCACAGCTCATTTTGTTCCAGTAAAACCCAGTGTATTGCAAAGTCAGATCAACTTTATTGACAATCGGCTAAAGCTATCTTCAAGACTGAAAGAAAGAAAAATATCAGATCAGGTTCAAACAGTAGGCTAATGATTTATTGTAAATCAGCTATTTGAAAATTTGAAAAACAAGTCATGACTGTGATGCCTAGCTTTCAATGCAAAATTGAAATTGAAACGGGAAATTCAGAGTGTGCTATTTGACAGTATTCATTTAGAACTCTGACTAGGCAGCTTCATCAATGTGATAAATCAATACCTCCCAAGTGTTTGTTTTGGCCACGTTGTAATATTTGATAACACTGGTTAGATTCAACACTTATTTTTAAACAGAATCTGTAATTACCCCCTTCTGTCATCGGCTGTCTCTTCATGAGGTATTACAAAGTCTGTCTAATCCTTACTTGCGTTCCTCTGTTTTACTCTGCATTCTCCCTCCCTTTTTGTCTTAAAACTGAGAATGGTGCGAAGGCTGTAACCCATTTGTAGTTAACTGTGTGTGGTATTTGCAATTGAAGTGTAATGGCCAGTGAAGGCCAGTTTTGTTAGCCTATACATAGCTTTTCAATACAGGCAATCATCCTCTCTGTCACTCTCATTTTCTCTGTCCCATTCTGCCTTTTTTTTTTTGTCTTGGGAGCTTGAAGAATTCAGAGGGTAAATTCTGATGAGGACACCCCAATCAATCCACCTGTCATACACGCACACACCTCACTCTCAATAGGGAGCTGTCACTGAATATCACAGTTGAACAATGTAACAGTATGGGTGGTGCTTCATTTCTCTCGGGAATTCCCACAAATCAATGGGGGCCAAGACACAGGTGATTCTCAGGCTTACCTTGCCTCCGTGCATATGCATCTTCTGTTTATGTTCATTTTTTTCTCGTTTTTGGCCCCCTTTTAACTCACTTACAATTTGACATCTTCCTTCCCCCTGTCCTCTTACCCATTCTCCACCTTCTTCCTCTTCCTGATCGTCATCCACTTTGTACTCAGTTTCTCGCATCCCTCAGTACCAACTAATGCTCCTCGTTCTTTTTTTTGAAGACATGATTCATTTTTTCTATACTTGTTTTCTTTCATCATCTCTTGTCCCCCTGCTTCCACTCACTCTCTCTCCTCTGCCTGTTCCTCTCCGAGAAGAGGAAGTGGTTTCGGGAATTGTTAGAAGTCTTGATGGTGGCCCTGGAGAGCCCCTGGGTACTATGTGTCTGGTTTAATTATTTATTTCTTTTTTGAATCTTTTTTACATTATTCTGTTTCCTCTTTCATTACTGTCCTCTGTCAGCCTGGGTTAAATGGTCCCACAGAGCCCATCAGTTAACATGGCAAGACTGTGTGTCCACCACTCCGTTCCCATAATAATTTATAGGAGTGAGTTACACGAGGGAGCAACCACTGGAGAGCTGCTGTTGGAAGATCTAACACTGAAACAAATACACAGGAGTGAAGAAAGCCTAGAGGTGCTGAACAATACAGTATTTGCTAAAGGGTACTCTATGGCAGCTTATATTGAAACATTCAGTGTGGTATGCTTTTGATCAGACAAACTCGTGCATAGTCTTGGTAAAAAAAGATTTAAAAAAGCAAGAAACCACAGGGGGCATAAATAGTACACTTACAAAAATGTTAAAGGTTGGGTTTCCTTGGTAACAGCAGGTGATTTGTGTATTATGTAGTCATGGACATATGTTTTTAATAATCAAATGTATCTAGTGTCAAGTCCATTATATTCATGTTATCTAGTTTGAATAGTGACTTGCCTTATATGCCTTTAATTATAGCAATGCCATTATAGCACCATTTTTGAATATCTTGGATCCTGACCATTGATTGACTGTATGACTGAAATACTTTTTTGAAGTTTTTGAAAAAAATAAAATAATAACACTTCTCTGTTGTGAGGCAAACTGGCATGAGATGTGACAGACGGGCTCTACAAATAGGGCCATCTGAGTTCTACTCATTAGCCCAGCTTCCAACACTAAACATTAGCCTGCTGTCTGCTACATTTCTGAACAGAGCTTAGCACATATTCATTTTGTGGCCTGAATAGGGGAAATGACTCACTGCTTAAACTACTCTATTGAAAAAAGTTAATCAAGAGAATGTCAGGTATAGACCCAAACAATACCCAAAGCCCATGACCAAAACACTGACGAATAGAGATTTGCCTTCAGGCTCAGCTCCCTCCTCACCACAATGGTTCGCTACAACGCCTTCATTACTACTGATTCCACACTGAATGTGAATGTCGTTTACCCTCCCTCATGAACAAGAACCCTAGATAATTGAACCTAGGGAACCCTAGGTTGGATAACCGGAGGAACAATCTTCTAACCTTCCAACCGGGAGTATGCAATCCACCTTTTACCGCCAGAGAACCATGGTTTCCGACCTGGAGGTACTGACTTTCATCTCGACAGATTCACCCTCTGCTGCAAACCACCCCAGTGTGTGCTGAGGGTCACGGTCTGATGGAGCCAACAGAACCACATCATCTCTGCAAAGAGCAGAGATGATGTGGTTCTGTTGCAATTCCCCAAACTGGACGCTCTCTCACCCCCTGGCTGCGCCTTGTGACCCATGAAAAACTAAAACAGAATTGGTGACAACCCTGGCTACAGGCCAACACCCACTGGCCTCTTCCCAATCTGGTGTCCACCAGCCGGTTCTTAGGTTGTCCACAGGACAGGCAACAACGCTTTTCCGACCAAAACTTCCGAGCTGCCACTTCCACCATGGAAGTTTTGAAACTGGCCCAATCATATTCCGTGTGCCCAGCCTCCACCAGGACACCTAAAAGATTCATGCAGAGGTCGGAGTTGAAGTTGCAGTTCACCCTGACTAAATGTTTGGGTTTACACGGTATGTCCGCCACTCTTCCAAGCCAGCTGATCCAACTCACCACCAGGTGAATCAGGTGACTGCTTTGTTCCTCTCTTCACCCTAGTGTCCAAGACATACGGACGCAAATCATGATGATACAATCACAAAGACGATCATTGCATTTTGGCTTAGACGGTAGTCTGGTACAAGGTACACTAAGGAACTGTCCAATGCTCAAACACAGTGTTTGTTATGGTAAATCCTAGACTAGAAGAGATACAATAGCAGGCCTTTCCAACCAATCACTCCTCTCTAGGTTTATTCCCATCATTGCACATGTGAGCTTGAAGTCTAACAGTATGGAGTCCCCCATCGGCGCCCCTTCCAGGATGGCATCCAGAGACTACAAGAAGCTGCTGTTTGATGCATAAGCACAAACAACAGTCAAGGATTTCAGGACATGGAGGACTCACAATATTATAATAATTGATACCATGTATCTTCTCTTCGCCCTTCCTTTTCTCTATTCTCCTTTGAACATGCATGTGGCCATGTACACAAACAAGATAGAAATGGTTTGTCACTAAAAATGACAACAAAAATTATATTATACATCCAAAGCTGTTGACAGAAAGCACTGAATTCCCCTGTTATGATGCTTTGTGTAACAGACATATAGGCCTAATGCATTCCCTTGTACATCAGACAGCCAACACTTAGTGGTGAAACATCATTAAGACATTAATACCTTCATTACAGTGATCTAGACAGATTAGGGCAAATGTATTCTAAGTCCTTCTTAGAGTGAGTTATGATGTCATGAATCAGTAGGAAATAAGCAGTGCTAATGTCCATACCCACTGGGGCTTTTACTAAATATGTTTGTATGTTTTTACATACCCTGATGCTTATAGATATTTGACATAACAACAAAGTGTGTCTTTGCGTTGTGAACATAATGGGAATCTTGATATTAGAGTCCCTGTGACTGCACATGATAAGCAAGTACCGTTAAACCAAAAAAATGAGGAATACTGAATTTTCAGTCCACTTTAAGTAACTCAGTTTACAGTAGTTTTATCAATATGAGTGCTGGCTGGATGCTTGGACCTCAGCACAAGGACCTGAATTGTTCAGGTTTTTTTTTATAAATGGACCAACAAAAATGTTTAAAGACCTGCTGATTAGACTCCCATTTAAACAGCCAGAGAGACAAGTGGGCAGATGGTCAGTGAGATGGATAAATGGCCAGTTATAAAGGTGCATGACTTGGCAAACCACAACACACGTTTGCATTCAGACAAACACATTGATGAATGCAGGGATACACACACATATACTGACTTGTCTGTCTCTGAACTTCCCAGAAAAAAAAAACATACCAAGATAAGATACACACAACACAAAATCACATATAATGACACAAGCTGATGCAGACACCCACTGCACACCGATTTACACTCGCCAGGTTTCCCCCGAGTGCGTCTGATGGATGTGTGACAGCTGGGCTCGCTTTCTGCCTTCCCCAATAAATCCTCCATTTCTCATTCAAGTCATTAACTAATTCACAAATCAATAGTAATGAAACTGCCTTTCAGTTGTGTGTGTGTGTGTGTGTGTGTGTGTGTGTGTGTGTGTGTGTGTGTGTGTGTGTGTGTGTGTGTGTGTGTGTGTGTGTGTGTGTGTGTGTGTGTGTGTGTGTGTGTGTGTGTGTGTGTGTGTTTTCTCATCCTTTTAACTTTCCTCCTGACTCCCTATTGATGCGTATTCCCCGCCACAACCGATCAATATAAGCAAGACCACCTTTGACTCTCACAATGGTTTTTCTATGTCCTGCCATCCTGGACGTGTTCCTAGCTTTACTTTTTCTGCTTTACTTCCTTTTACCTCCTGTAGACATTGTCCATATTTGTTTCTCTTATGCTTCAATTGTTTGTGCGGATGTGTGTTTATCCTCATCATGGAGGTCAGTCATGGTCAATCTGGTCATCTCAAGTCTCATTCCAAAGGATCATTTCCTTTTTCTTTCCTGCTGTTTAATATAGTGATGTGTATATACACACACACGGAAATATGTCTTAGTCTTTCTTTGTCTTTCCCTCACATTCTCCTACAAAAACACAGCAATTCTTGCTTGTCGGATTTCAGAGACACTCATGGTGATCAGAGGTTCATATGTGTCTTATTAGCAGGATCTCAGCTTTGTGTGGGTCTGGCAGTGTGTGTGTGTGTGTGTGTGTGTGTGTGTGGGTGTGTGGGTGGGTGTGCCCATGTGTGTGAAAGGCTAATGAAGGAGGCCTCTATGTTGTGATATGACTCATAGCACCGTGTGATCACAGTTCTTGTTGTTAATTTGACTGCCATGGGATGAATCGAGACATACAGGGGATGGACCCAATATCATGGTCGTTTGGTGCAATTTATTACATTTCAAAACTAGAAAGGTGCACTCAGTAGAGTGAAGATCTTCACCGTGTGTGTACGTAACAACCGCTGCTGTAGTGTGTTATTGAATAAATACAACTAATACTATCAACCGTCGTCAAACAGACTTCATTCAAACTCAAAAATAAGAGGTCATATAACCTTATACACATAGAGGTCTCCAATTTGTCTTATAACCCCTAGCACATTTCATACAATTGTGCCAAAACACAAAGGTAAACTAACCAAGCTCTCTGTCCACTTAGCAGCAGCTGAGTGGTGGTCAGGTACACAGCATTGTGTGTACTTGTAGTTCTGTTAGCTGTTAGCCAAAAACACTGTCCAAAACAATAACAGTGTGCAAACTGTTTCCGCCGGGTTAGGGTTAGAGGCTGAGGTTTAGCGATGCCCTCAGCTGTGTTTATACTAGTGGCCCCTACCAGACGGGAGAAGGTTAAGAGTAGTGCATGAGGAGTCAGCAGGTAGTCAATTACAGTATAAAACAGGTAATAAAAGGTGTTTTGAGGAAGAGTGAGTCACCGCAAGAGCAAGAGGTTCTTGAGCATGAAGCCATAATTCGGCATTCGAAATATTATGCAGTTTGATGCAGAAGAATGCACGATTGTTGAAAATGTAAATCGTCATATACGTACAGGTACTTACATGAAATGTGACCTCTGAATTCAACCCATCCTCATTTGTGAGCAGTGGGCTGCTATGAAGCTCCCGGTGGGAGCAATTTGGGGTTCAGTGTCTCGCTCAACTACACTTCAACATGTGAACCACCAACCTTGTGTTCAATGGACGACCCGCTCTTCCCAGTCTATTACGCTGTGAACAAATACAGGGGTGCAATCTCACACACATAAGCAACACATATTCACGCCTATGCCTGACAGAGACAATAATAAACAAATATTATACTGGTGACACCCATAGTTTTGGTGTTATGTTAAGTCTGTGTAATTATGGTGTTGCTTTAATTTTCACTTTTACTTGTAATATTTTGATATTTTGTTTAAGTACTCAATAGCATCACAAAACTCCCAAAGCTCACAATGTACTCCATCCATCCATCCATCCATCCATCCATTTCCTTCCGCTTATCCGGGGCCGGGTCGCGGGGGCAGCAAGCTAAGGAGGGTCCTCCAGACGTCCTTCTCCCCAGCAACACTTTCCAGCTCCTCCTGGGGAACCCCGAGGCGTTCCCAGGCCAGACGAGATATATAATCTCTCCAGCGTGTTCTGGGTCTACCCCGGGGCCTCTTACCAGTTGGACGTGCCTGGAAAACCTCTAAAGGGAGGCGTCCCGGAGGCATCCTGATCAGATGCCCGAGCCACCTCAGCTGGCCCCTTTCGACGCGAAGGAGCAGCGGCTCTACTCCGAGCTCCCTCCGGATGTCTGAGCTCCTCACCCTATCTCTAAGGCTGAGCCCAGCCACCCTACGAAGGAAGCTCATTTCGGCCGCTTGTATTCGCAATCTCATTCTTTCTGTCACTACCCAAAGCTCATGACCATAGGTGAGGGTTGGAACGTAGATGGACTGGTAAATCGAGAGCTTTGCCTTACGGCTCAGCTCCTTCTTCACCAAAACGGTCCGGTACAACGCCCGCATCACTGCTGACGCTGCACCGAACCGCCTGTCCATCTCCCGCTCCATTTTACCCTCACTCGTGAATAAGATCCCGAGATACTTGAACTCCCTCGCTTGGGGCAGTGACTCACTCCCAACCCAGAGGGTGCAATCCACCGTTTTCCGGAAGAGAACCATGGCCTCAGACTTGGAGGTACTGACTCTCACCCTGACCGCTTCACACTCGGCTGTGAAACCAACAATGTACTCCTTTAACTTAAATAAAAGCAGCTTGGGAGCGAGATAAAAGCCCCTGGACGACATATGGGATAACATTCTCAAGCAGGCTCACTCGTCTTCTATATGTGCTCCTCACTCTTTAATACAATTTAAAGTAGTTTACAGAGCCCATATTTTTTAAAAGATTGATCTAAAATGTAGTGGCTGTTCCCAAGCTTAGAACAATTCTGCAGAGATGTATTTCGATTTTTCTCCAGTCTCTAAACTGTGCAATTGAACCAAACCCCATAGCAGCGCATCCAAGCGCATTTTAAATGTAATGCTCTGGCTTTTGCCACTCTAAGCTAGTCGTGCAGTTTTGCTAAAATGGAAAAAAAAAATCTGTCACACCCTCACATAAATGTAAAATTCAACACAGTTTACTTTAAAGTTGAAAAATACCAACATATGGTCTGATTGTGTGGCCAATCATCATTGCTCTAGCTCCCTTTCTACTGGACTGCTTTTATAATCTCATTAAGCAGATTTTGTCATTTAGATGTCTTCAGAATATGGGTTAATTATTTATTCTCTTGCCAACCACAACCTTCCTTTTAATGTTCCTGCACCTTTGCATCTGAACTTTTGAAGCAAATACTTTTTTCTTTCATGAGGAGCTGACCCAGACTGGTCCACCATCTTCATTAATAACTTGCATTTATACAAACAGAATGCTTATGAACCAAATTGAAAAAGGTTTTGTAAATCTGATCTTGAGTGTGTTCTGTCGAAGTCGGATTATTAATGAGAAACACTGATTACACTGTTAATTCCGGGCTGGTACAAGATAACTGAGTAGTCTCAGTACCAGAGTGGACATCTGAGACATTCCCTTACCACCTGGTCTCTCCTAGCTGCAGTGTTTTGTAACAGGCTGGCATTGATTCAGGACATTTTCATGATCGCCCTCTATCTCTCTGTCCTTTTTCAACTACCTCCATCATTTACAGATTATTCAATACATTTCCCCTATTGTGTCGAGCTCATGCCAGGTTGTAGTCCCAAGTCAGCTTGTTTGGTCAGTTTTCCTCACAGGGCTGGTATCTCTCTTCCTAGTTTATTGGCATCTCAGTTTTTACTGTATCTTGTGTTGAAAAATACAGTTTCTGTTTTTAATCTGTGCCAGGCTGGCTTTTCCACTGTGGTTGGCATTTCATTAGGACACTATATGGTCATGCATGGAAACACATAGATATATGTGCAAATTTTCACATGAAAATCTGCCTTAAATCACTGTGTCGCAGTGATTTAATCTTCATCTGAATTATTAAATGGAGGTTTTCAATATGTCTTTTTTTTATTTAAATGTTTTCTATATTTTCTTTATACTGCACTTTTTAATTTACAGGCTACCAGGAAGATCTGCACATTATTCTATTGTAATGCTGAATATCTCTTCCCCCATGCAGTTGGCTGTCCCTCACAGCAGAAAGGCTAAATCTCAGAGGGAACCCTCTTTCTGTTCAGTACATTGTTCCTTTTGTGACACTGTAGACACTATGATGGGCAAATAGCTTGTAAATATGTTGCATTAATCTGATATTTCACCTCACAATTTTAACTCTTACCACTTGAACAGGTTGTAAATGTATGATAATTGTATACATTTAAATGTTTGTCCCAATTTGGACCATGAACACTAGTATGACAGGTGTATCCTGTCATCAACCCGAAACAATTGGGATCCAGAAAAGGTTTGAGTGGTTCAAACAAGCCATTTTTGTAAATATGATAGCAGTGCCGCTGGCTCTTTCATTGAATTTGAAACGGAATCAGTGACGATCCAGCTCATTTCAATTCTAGCCAGTACCCTGTTGATAACTTGGGTTTCCTGGATAAAGACTATTTCCCCTTTTTAGTTGTTGCAAGTGGACCTTGTGCAAGTAATTTAGGAGAACTTGCCCACTTTCCACTTCATACAAACAGTATGAAGTAGTTCGAAAACAAGGAAAACAATGTGACAGTTGTGAGGCAATGAATCGGCAGGTGTCCTGCACAGAGGCGGGCCTCCCCCTTTCAGTCATGATGAGCAGCTTGGCTGAGTAATGATGGGCAGCTTCTGTACTTGTTCAACTTCTTCATGACATCCTGGTACACAGAGCGCTGTTCCCGTGTTACGCGATTGTGGTTTTTAAATATGTGGATCAGGTTGTCCTTGTTCTTAAGTTTACCCCTCAGCCTGAGAGCCTCACAGACCACCAACTCCCAGGTCTGGAACTTATGGAGACATATCACAAGGGACCTGGGCCTTTCTCGGGGGCCTGGTCGAGTGGCCAAGGCACAATGAGAGCGGTAAGGCTCCTGGGTGGTGTGAGAGTTTGTTAGCCCAAGACCACAACCAGGAACTGTGAAAGGAATGTATTGGGGTGAGGATGCCTCAATGTACTCTGGAAGTCTGATGATTTGTTAATTGTTTCTGCACCTTCTCTCCTCCAGGTCACTTGTTTTAGCCCTTAGCTTAGCATTGTCTTCGGTCAGTGTAGCTAATGCTGTTTCAAGGGTTTGCACACTCTGGCAGGTCATGTAGGCGTGCGATTCCAGAGATGAGATTCATTGTTGATTGTTCATTATGGTGGTCTGAATTTTGTTGCCTCAAGCTTTGAAATGAAGATGTCGCCTGCTGTCTCTTCCTTCTTTTGCTCTGCCTTCTTTAACTTGGAAGTCATTTTTTTCTAATGCCAGAAACTTGAGTTAACTGTGTTGTTTCAGATAAATGAAATTGTGCCATCAGAGAAGAACTAGGCATAATAATAAGATACACAAAAAAGATTGTGAAAGAGTGGATATATGCAACCTCTCCATGATGGCATCAACCCGAAGTCCGCGTTTTTATACAAAACATTGTGACATATTGCAGAGAGTAGTCCAGCTTATCATCTCTACTTTAGTCCTGCAGCCTCATGTCCCCTGACAGCACTGGGTTATACCTACAGGGAAACATAGTGAGCATCTCTCTGGCAGAGGTTGAGCTGTCTGCCTCGTGTCATCTTTACTGGAGCCACAGACAAATGCAGAGAAGGTTACACCTCCCTGGCATGCATGTCTCGATGCCCTTATCCTGTGTGAGCTTGGCACAAACAGCAGCATCTCCCTGGCAGAGGTTAAGCTGTTTATACCACATGGAGATACAGCTTCCCTCTTCCTCTGCAGTACTGAACTTGCCCTATGCTAGGCTGGCACATGCTGGCCTCGTCTTGGCAGAGCTTGTATGGTAACTCCTGTCCACTGGGGCTCTTGTTCTGCATCAGGTTGGAACACAATATACCAGCACATAACTGTGTTGCTACCTCTCTGGCAGCCACTAGGTAGTTAATCCCCCAAATGCTCTTTCAGGGGCAAATGTCCCTGTTACACTGCAGTTGTCTAGAAGGACGATTATTAGCTTGGAAAGTACGACTCATATTATGAGGTTGAATCTTTAAAAGCAATGTGTAAAAAAAAAAAAATATATATATATATATGTTTTTAGAGCATGCTTTGTAAAATGATTTCACATCTCTAACTACTTATATGTATTTTTGTCTTTTGTCTAACATACTTTTGGCTGTGTTTTATAATTATGTTGAAATGGAAACATCCTATTTTGGATTTATTATTTAGCTCACGCTTGTTCGCACTAGGGGCAGATAATAATATATTCATTCAGTTTTATGGCTCAGGAGCCAAGACAACCTGCTAGGCCAAGTTGGTCTGAGACTCACTGACCCGGCTGGTGGGGGCTTGGACCCTACAGTTCAGTGTAGTACAAATGGCACATTATTGGCTGGGTATCAACAGCCTGTTCTGTCTTATGCCTGGATAATGCCTCCATCGTTTGCCCTCTGTGTGCCAGGGCGCCCTCTGTTCCAAATACTGCCCGGCAGGTCAGCGGTTTGGCAGTTATCTTCCTGTGATTCAGTGGTTCAGCAGTATGTGCTTGGTTGCCCATCAGGGCCAGTGGGCAGAGAGCTGTTACCTTCTGCTCTCTTATTCTCTTTTGTTTGCTTATTTTCTTTCCGTCTCAGTCTTCATGCTCAATGTGCTTTCCTCCGGTGTTCGCGGTGCTTCTGGCCTCCTTTCTGTGTCTTTGCTTTTATTCTTTTCATTTTTTTTGTCCCTTCCCCTCTGTCTCCATCTCCGTTGATTTTTCTCTCCTTCTCATCCGTTGTTCATCTGCTGCCCTGTTTATTCACTCCCACTCTCTTCCCTGCTGTCATTTCTGTCTTTTGTGCTTTCTGATCTTCTTTTATCTGAGCTGTCTACATGGTGGGCTGACAGTCACAGACACACATGGGGGCACAAATACTGCATGTAAAAACCAAGTTATTCATGCACAAACACACAATCAAACTTTAGAAACTGGGCACAGAGGAGATTCACAACTATATTCACACACACACACACACACACACACACACACACACACACACACACACACACACACACACACACACACACACACACACACACACACACACACACACACACACACACACAAGTAAACACATACACAAACGCTGTCAAACTGTGTGGCTTTACAAGGAAGAGGGATGTTTCAGGATGAGTCACTCTATACAGTGTTTATTTCCCTCCCTCCGTTAAGAAACAACAGCCTTCAGAAGCTAAAACCATGGCAACAGCCTCTGCAGCCTTTACTATGGGATCTTGGCCAAGGCATCACTTAAGGAGCCAAACATGAGCAGACAGTCACTTACAGAGACGGACATGAGACCATGGACACCTCTCAACCTCTCAGAAACCTCATGTAGAGGGATTATGTCAGTTCTTGTCAGAGAATGGGTGACATAGATTGTGTGTATTCACTATTGATGAAGCACTGGATAAATCTAATAAGAGACTAGGCTTCAATAAAGAGGATGGGGTCCCCTCAGAGGCTGTAGAGAAAACTTTGAGCAAAGAGATGAGATGACTTGAGGGTGTTTTGGCCAGGACTGTTCAATTGTTTGATTTCATTTTGTTCATATGTGTCTTTTTGTCACTGTCTTTCTCACTCACACATATTCAATAGAAGACTGTACACATATGCACTGTTCAGTTTGGCCCATTTCTCTGGATGCACGACGATTTGAAGACGTTGCATGCATAATCTCTTTCTATTTTTTGCAATTGATTATAATTTTCTTTTCCTGAGCTATAGACACTCAAATATTGAAAAAATTGCAGAAACCATATTTGTTTTCTGTGACTTTTGAATATCCAATAGGGAACATTTACTTCTTTCTCCGAGCAACAACAAAAGAATGGGAAGTATTTATTGTATTGAGTCTGTGATTTCACACGACAATACATCTCTATTGAGAATCAATTCACAAGAATAATTGGTAGAACACTCAGAGGGTTTGCCGAACATAAAGGTAACATTTCTGGTTCAAAGCACTTATTACTTCTCAAAAAGCTCTCCTGGCTATGAAACTTAAAAGCTTCCCACTCAGAGAAGCCCAAGTCTATATAACTCAGTTGACATTGCAGAATAGGGACTTGATTTTCTGCTTACATATTGACAAATTGAAAAAAAGTGAAAGAAATCTCAAACTGTTCTTTGGTTTTTGTTGTGTTAAGTCAGTAAGAAATGTTCAAAGTACAGTAATAAGGAAAAATGAGGAGGCTGAAAAGAGTTATTGAGGAAACTGTTGATGAAAATGGATGCGGAAATCAGTTGCAGATTCCCAATGGCTTATATGGAGTCCTAACATTTAATGCTGTTATTGTTTGTTATGGTGTTTTTGACCATTTTCAAGGGTCTTTTTGTTTACTATTATATCAGCTGCCTTGTTGGAGAGTTATGGTTACTGCGTTACAAATGAAGGAATGTCTTCCGCCAGATGGCTTAAAGCATTTAAACACTTAGTCACCTGACATGTGACATGTATAAATATAGATATAGATAGACATCGATTATACATATATAGATATAGGTATATATATAGATAGATGGATAGATATATAATGAATAATATTATAAAATGTTCATATTTGACAATGATTGAATAACAGCTTTCCATTGATACTGTAGTAAAGAAAAAAAAAAGTGAGACCTGTCATTGAAAATGAAAATTCACCTCAAATTGACTTGAAATCTCTTGATGTTTCTACAGTAGGCAGTGTGACATGTTTTTGTATGAGCCTATTTTGTCACTTTTTCCTGGGTTTAAAAGATAAGATATGCAACCTTTGTGATAGAAGTGAGAGAGAAAAGGGCGGGAGAGAAAGCCGAGCGAGCGGGCATTTAGAAATGTGATGGCGGTTCTGGAGCCTGATGATTGCTCTCACTGGGTTCTGACCTCATGCATTGGTAAACAGGCGTAGCGTTGGTACTCCTTAACACACAGACAAAGTGGCACACATGCACTCACCCAAACACACTATTCCATTTTGTGTCTTGTCCACAAGGCACACACACACACACACACACACACACACACACACACACACACACACACACACACACACACACACACACACACACACACACACACACACACACACACACACACACACCATGAGTCATGCCTAATGTGTTTGCATCTCATTTCTGGAGGGACCATTTAGAAATTACAATCCTCTCACTGATGGTTGAACCGGTCAACAAGGTGATGTGTTGACTTACACGTCTTAGCATTCGCTGAGGCACCCCTTGATATATTAGGTACAGGCACATCAATGCAGACACAAAACTGCAAGTGTATGTGCACGGATTGAGACACAACACACACACACACACACACACACACACACACACACACACACACACACACACACACACACACACACACACACACACACACACACACACTTTTGAGAGTCTTCTAAATTATGTGGCATCTTAACACATTCCTATTTTCATTTTTTTAGCCTACTCCAGCCAGAAAAAACTCCCCTCATAAAACTAATGACACCCCAGAGGTTTTTGTCGACCAAAGGGTGATTACAAAGCATTACTCTATTAAACAACAGCTTAGTTGTTTTATGTTTTTTATTCAGGATCTTGAGGCAACTCACAATACACTGCATTGGCCTGAATATAAGCCTTGGAAACAGTTGGGTCATGTTACATTTTACTTGCCACAGCTGTCATTACACATTCAACACTCTCCCTGCTTGACTCTGTCTCTATCTGTGCCTTTGGGTGTGACATTCACTTCAATTATTTCTCTTACTTGGTGAAGTGAAGTGAAGTGATAGTTTTGATAGGAAACAATAGGTACCTGGAGGTTACCCCACAGGTAATGGTGTTAAATACAATCCACTGGATGAAAAACCAGATGGTTATATTTCCTCATGTTTACTTACTTTGTTATTTAAATGACCTACTTGTTATCTTCGAAGGCGTTACACACTCATGGTACACTCCACACCCACAAATGATTATAAGTCTTCTAAAGAGCCTTCCTCTTGCATCTGATATTTTTTTTTTTGCACCTGCGAGGTTGGAGCGAACTACACCATTATCGTTACTTGGTGCATGGTGTCCATTGAGCTCATATAGCTCCGCCCACCTTCAACCTGAGCAGTGGTCCAACAAGTAAAAGTTAAAACATCCCCTGTGCAGGGCCTTTGCAAAGTGCTCAAACAGCTGTTGGAAAAGGGAATATGTATGGATCGATTACAATATCCCACTACAATAACTGCATATTGTAATTATAACCCCCACAATGGAAATAGTAAAAGTCCCAATTCAGTGACAATTTAGCAATTCCAACAGAGCTGTTGATTAAAGGTTTTCATTGTATATATATATATTGCTTTAAATATAACAAAATTGCATTTTTAATAACTCGTATGCTGACGTTAATACTATAAATGCTAAAATAAATTAAGAGATGTTATTACATTAGCACTTTTACATTACTTGAATTAATATTACATTATGAGTTCATATTACCTTTTTATGGATTATTTGAAATCAGCACAGTAGAGTGAGACAGATAGGCAGTGAGTGAGTGGGTGTGGGACTACATTTATATTGAATATAATCATTACTTATTATAACAGGGAAACTCTCTCACTGTGTACACTAGTAAGTTGACATAACTCCCAACTAAACAAATTAATTTAGTGTAATGACTATGCTGAGGAACGTGTGCAGGGTAGTGACAGAGAGTATGTGTTGAGGAGATAATGAAAAAGACCTACCTAATGGGCTGACGGATATGAGCTCCCATGCTCTGTCAGGTGTTGAGATAATTATAAGCTGGCAGGTGGAACTAAGCACTGTCACATTCACCCCACTGGAGTGTCCTTGAGCAAGACATTTAATTTCTACTAGCACCAGAGGCCCTGCTCTTTAGTTTGCCTTGTTGGCCTCCCTGTCATGAGTAGAAAGCACAAAGAAAACCTCCCCAGCATTTAAATATATTGTTATTAATACAAAGGGAACATTTGACTTGTGACCGGAGAATTTCAACTCTGGTGAGTAACTTTAAGTGCAGCATCTCTCCAACTGTGAGTTAGGGCCCCAAAATGGATCTCAGGGATGGTTATGGTGGCTCCCTTTATGTGACTGCTAGTGTGTTTTAATGAGACTGGGTCCTATGGTGAGGCAAGTGTAAACAAACATAGCAGAAACCCGTACTTTAGAGAAGTACCCAGCTCAAAGGTTGTGTTTTTTTCTGCTGTAAAGTACTGGAACATTTTATACAAGCAAGATTCCCTTTTGCTTCTTTAGTGTTCATTAGAACAGTACCTTAACCAGCAGTAAGAATCTCTTGCAGTTGGTACTTTACCTTTGATTGTTTGAGCCTGTAATTACCAGGAAGTGTCCACATTTTCATTGAGGCAGAGGTTGGGGCCAATGACGGATTTAATGAGCTGGCCGCGCTCTGCAATTAAGTGCTACTTTTTGTCTTGGTGACTTGTGCTCAACTGAAACATAATGAACTGTTATCTAATTTACAGAAAGTGTCCAATTATTTCCGTACATAAAGGTTGGTATGGCAGCTTTTGACATAACACCATAAAATGCGGCACAGTTAGGTAGTGATTGGTGTTTTAAATGTCATGATGACATGAAGGGAACATTTTACAGCTGCATACCTCTGTAGTTAAAACCCAAGCAGCAGCTAGATACATATTTCTAGCAGCTCATTTCTCTTTTCAGGAAATATGCTAGATTTTATAATTTCTGATATGAAAGTTACCCCTCAACTCAAAGCTCTCCGTATAAGCCCCCTCCTACTCCCACTTCTTCCATTGCCTCTTGATTCATGCACAGTACCCAGCCTGTGCGGTTGGATCTTTTTAAAATGCTATAAGATGTCAGAGCAGCAAAAACTCATACTTCATAGCCGAGAGAAACTTTTTAACATTGCATGGATTGATACCACAGGGTCAGCCTTGAGCACACTGGCTCCCTTGTCACGTCTTCCCACCGAGCAGCAGCATTTATCTCTTGGACAGTCGCAAAGGATTGAGTGGTTTTTAATGATTTTTCCACTATCTGATACGCCATAAGAGGATGGGGCTACTTGTGAACCAAAGTCACAAAGCTCAAAGAATGAGTCAATTAAAATACCTTTAGAATGACAACAAACCCTGATAGGTAATATGCACACTTTATAGGATTAGCAAATATTTTTTATTGAGTATCCACATGTTGTGTAACGTGACTTTGTTCATTTACAGCCAACCAAGATTTGAATCTATACCTGGTTATATACAATAAGTAGATGTATGATTCTTAATAGTTCACTTTATCAATCTGACCATTATTATGTGCATACAACCCATTTCTGTTTATATACAGAGGTAAGTTGCATCTGTATTCCTTTACAGAATTGTCAGATGAAATGTCCAATCTTGAAAGCTTTTTCAAGTTTCTCCTATGAGAGAGAGAGAGAGAGAAAGAGAGAGAGAGAGAGAGAGAGAAAGAGAGAGAGAGAGAGTTTGTTTGTCTTTAAATTAGAGCGATAAAGGGATTTAATGGTATAGAGCCATGTCTGTTGCTTTACTGTAAGAAGAACGGTCAACATGTGGTCACCTGTGGTGCTCACTGGCTTACTGTGCTTACTTTTTGTTTGGATTTAGGCCAGAATTATGGTTAGGCAGATGTTTTATTCACATAGTAAAGCTTGTTAAAGGGGAAAATCCACATTTCAACAAACTTGTATTCCAGCTTTTGATAATGAATCAAAGTCAGCATCTCCAAAGTAAATTGTTTAAGTAGCTTAAAAGACTGACTTTAACCCTGTGACTTTGTTGGACGTTGTTGTGGGGAGAGGCTTCAAGGTCAAAATTGTGTGTCTCTCCAATTACCAGCCCCCTTCATACATCATTACATCTGGCCTATCAGTGCAGTGGCAGACTGTATGTTTTGACAGTTATGATTCAGAGAGAAGCGTTTCTTGCCCTCCCACATCTGGCGGGCCAGTGGGACCTTAGAACATGTCCCAGACCTTTTTGAAAGCCAGCACAGACAAGGTGTGACTGTTTATAAAATGGAACTGAGAAAGACAACAAGGTGAAAGACATGCCTAAAGGCCTTTACACATATTTGGCGTGAAGACTAAACACAAAAAATACAAAATACTCTAATCATACCGGGCAGTGATGTGAATTTGCAACACTTTTTCATCAAAAGGTTTGAATATATTCGCACAGGCAGAGGACCAACTACCAGGTCGCTATTGAACCAGAGCAGTGTTGTGCAATCCGTTTGAGGTACATTGTTATATAGCCTAAGCTACTGTAAGCTGTTTTATTGAGTTTCCTTTTAACCAAATGTTCTGAGTGAATTAGAGTTGGAACATTTATGCTATGTATATGTCCAGGGCTTTTATTGTGAAAGGTAAAAATAAAAGTAGGCCAATAAAGTTCGCCCTCAATAGTGTACCTTTTGAATATCTGTTCCTCACAAAGTGTTTGGTTGAACATATATTGTCTTATAATTGCACAAAAAAAACCTGTCCCCCATGTGTAAAGGCCTGAAGACATAGTGACAAGTCATTTGAACGAAACAGAATGGTTGAAATGGAGCAAAGCGGGCCAAGAAAAAGAGGGAATGAAAGGCAATGACCTTTCAGAGCATTTCATATACAACATGTCCTCAGCCTCTCTCCCTCCCTCCTCCCACTGCAGATTTCTCCTCTTGCTTTTTGAATGCTAACATAAACCTAGAGGCAGAGTGAAAGACAGACCTTGGCTTATTCTCTCCATCTGCTTCTCTCTCTACCAATCACTGTCTTTCTGTTGCTTTCTCTCTTCTCTGCTTTTCTTTTCTCACTTGGTTTATGACAGGTCCCCACAGTGTCCTTCAGTCATGACTTACGGTTAAAAGGCAATTACCCAGTTAGACTGGGGGAGTCTGAATCAATACATGTACACACACTCATGGACTGACTTTATAGATCTCCTGGGAACACAAGAGTATTATTAAATAGTAATTTTTTGCTGGGTTTTAGGACTTTTGATAAAACACAATTCCCGTGTGTGTGTGTGTGTGTGTGTGTGTGTGTGTGTGTGTGTGTGTGTGTGTGTGTGTGTGTGTGTGTGTGTGTGTGTGTGTGTGTGTGTGTGTGTGTGTGTGTGTGTGTGAATATGTTTGTGTTGGAAGAAAAATTCTCAATGTGTTCAATGGAGTTGTCAAGTCTGAATTGTTCAGGAGGTCTTTCAGTCATTTGTTTTCTTTCCTGCAGAGAGACAGACAGTGGGGCAGAGAGGCAGAGGGAAAAGTTTAAACCATATTTCCCCTTTAAACGAAAACACCAGGACACTTCCTGCAGTTTTCTTTTGCTGTGGATACGCTTTGTGTGTTTGTGTGTGTGTGCTTTGTCACGTTTGCGTGCTGCCTGTGGTTTTCCTCTTTTGTTTTATATCAGTGGGATATCCTCAGTGACTGGGCCTTGAGTATCCACTGCAAAATTACATAATTCCCACACAGGTTTAAGTCTCTGTCTCAGAAAAACTTGTCAACTGCTCTGGTAATGTACACAGTTCATTTGTTTAAATAAGATTTTCCTACTGCATATACTTTTTTTTTTATGGTATATGAGATTTGGTTTATAGAAACAACTGTATCTGTATTAGAAGTAGATGTAGTAGTAGTAGTAGTAGTAGTAGTAGCAGAAAGAATGATTTAACATTCCCTAATGGCACATAAGAAACCCATATAACTGAAAAATAAATAAAATGCATAGTTGGTATTGATGTGATTTACCACACTATATGTTGGATGTTGGTATTCATGATTTGGATAGATTTAATTAATACATGGATAGGACCAATACTAGCAGCATCAGATGATACTTAATATTGCAGTTACAGTGGTTAATAAGGTGCTGTTGATTTGGCTGGCTGGCTCCAGCGCTCTCTAATGTGGAAGCTGGGAGACAGAACTGCCACTACAGCCCAGTGCACATGCAGCCGTTTTACTGTAAAATATGGTTAATAAATTTGATTAAAGAAATAGCCGTGTAATTTCTACAAAGTAGTAAAAACCAATGAGGCGGTCAATTCTCGCTTATATACTGTTAGGGACAAAATGTATCTGCTCGATTTGAGGTAGGGCCTGTCATTGTTTAAGGGCCCCCTTTACGTTCAAGGAATGAGCTTTCCATTCCCATTATTCTCTGTGTGAATGATGCTACTGGTTTTTACATGGTGTTCCCAGTAACTTAAAACAGTCAATGGCGCAAAACAAAATGGCTACAGAATCTTTCCTGCCCATTACCCGGTTTGACATATTTCTTTGATGCATTCTTGTAATATTTAAACACTTCCAGAGCTGGGATGGCCAGCTCGTCAGTTCCTTCACAACCAGTCATGAAAATGTTGTATTATATTTTAAACCTACACATAAATCCTTTTGTGTGAGGAAATCAGCCTTTGTGTTTATGAATATGTACAAAAAATGGTATTGAATTGGACTAAGCAGCCCCAAACACAATGGTCAGCCAATTTAAAATCAAACTTTCTCTCTGCAGTCCAGATCGCTGGAGTTTCATCTCTTCCTTTTTTATACTGAAATGAATTTGCCCTATATTTTACTATCTTTTTTTATTTCACATTGTATTATTTAGATTTGAGTTGCCTGTTACTGGATCTTAATAAAAAAACATTATATATACCTATATTTATAAATAGCGATGCACACATAACCATTCAAACACTACTAGTTAAGAAGAAAATGCATCGCAAGCACACACACACATGCCTGCGCACAGGCACACATAGACAAAAACTACACCCCCCCCCTAATTCCAGATAGTTGATTAACTAGGGATTATTATGGTGTGCAGTAACCATAGCGATTCAGATTGGGGCCATTCAGGTCAATCTGTAGAAACACTCGATTTGCTTCACTGTTAAAAACTCCATCTACAAGTCCTACTGGCATGTTTGTGTGGCACTCTGATTTGTTAATTGTTTATATTTTTTTTTTAAAAGATTGCTATCTGTATGCTCTTATGTTTACTCTTACGTCTAACACACTTTATGTGAGTAGTTCTTCACTACCTCTAAATCCAAAGATTTCGCATAATATCTTGATCGTCACAGCACCTGTATTTGTGTGCATTGGTCAAGGGGTTTATTTGCAATTTCATTCACAAATTACAATGATTCAAAGCTTTGAGCTTTCAAACAGTAGGTTGTATAAAACATTGCATATGTTTGCATGTGTTTATAATAATAATAATAATAATGAAGCCAAGTTGCGTAGTTGCAATAAGGTTTTTCCTTTCTAGGGTAATACATTTGGAGAAAGCTTGTGTAGCTAATATTTGGCATGACAAGCTTACATGGCTCATAATGAAAGTGGTTAAATAAAAGACAGACACACAGATCCGTTATTGATCAGTTTATTGGTGCTGCACTCCCCACTGCACCCTAAATATTTACAGCAGCCTTATGGCACACCCTCAGTAACCAGCAGACATCCAGACATGTAAAAGCATCCCTTTAATCATTAGAATTATCTCCAGAATCTGAAATGAAGTGACGTGAAAATGGAGGAATAGTAGCCCCAAACATAGCTGCTGTGGCACTGCATGTATGTATGTTTGGAGAGATTCACTGGCAAATGTTTGAACATTTTCATTGTGTCAGATCAAGTTCTTGCCATGAATGAGAGTTGCTCAATTAAGCGGGGCTAAACAGTATAATGTGTTCATCTATGATACAGCTTATACATTTTTAAAAGGAATTTAACATGAATATAACAATGGAATAGACATCCAAGTCTTGGATTAGAAATGCCTTTCATCTGGGACTACGCATTGGTAGAAAGTGAATACAAGACTTCAATTGGCTCTGATAAAACAGAATTCTGGATTACATGCACTATCACTTACACTGAAGGATATATAAGGATTATTCTAATTCTATGTTGTAGAGATCTATCCAACTGGGGATTTGTCCATCAAGCCTTAGAAACACAAATACATTGCCGAGTGCTGTTTGTGAATGAGGTGTTCAAATCATGCGGCATTGACACAGATTTGGGCTGCTTAAATTCTGTACATACAGTTTGATTTCTGAATTATGTGGCTTATTGGCTTCAAAAACATTGTGGTTTTTGTTGTATTTCATTTTCAATTGAGCAGTTCTGTGGTGGTTAGGTTAGCAAATGCATTAAAAAGAAAAAAAAAACCTCATTAAAAACCTCATTAAAAAAGATAATAAACACTTTTTTTTCAATTCCAAAGGCTAGCAGTGGCTTTTGTAATGATGGCTATACTTATGTTTTCAACTACAGTAGACACAAGAAGGGTTAGAAATGGCTGAAAATCTGACATATAAGTGGCTGCCATTTTCTGAGCTTTTCCTCAACCCGTACAGTTAGACATACACTGACATTTTTTTCAAACCTGTTAACTGACTTTAGTTACTGAGAGTAAGCATATTATCATGGTACCCTGTATTATTTTTTATAGTAGACAAACTTTTCCAACTCTCCTTTTTTCAGGAGAAAGAAAAGTCAAGGGACATGAAACAGCATGTCAGTGTGTTTGGAAAAATGAAACATCATTCAATCAGCCAATTTTTCTTTTGGCATTTACTGCACAGTTGTGATTAATTACTTTCTGATGGACTTACTAGTATCAACTTCTACAGTAATATGGATTTAGGTGAAGTGTGCCCCAGTGGCCCTGCAACAAAATGTGCTTTTAATCTGACATTTAGTGTGTTCATTTTGAGACTTTCTTATTTTATCCCAGTAAATCCAATGTTATAAGATCTATCCATATCTATCTGACAGCTGGAATTACTGAAGTTTGAAAATGCTAAAGGTCAACTGGAACTTCTAATTGCCAGGGAACAGAAAAGATTCCATATTGATGTCTGACTATCTGGAAAGAACGTGCATTGAATATTAGTGACCACACTCACCAGCTAACCCAGGCTTACGTGTAAAGTGTACAGATACACCCTATGGTTGTCAGTGAGTGAGACAGTTACTTGAACTTTTGGTCTGTAAATCAAACAGTTAGGTGGTTTGCCAGCCAAACAGTCACTCATTCATTCATTCATTCATGCATTCAGTCAGACTGTCCGTCAGAAAGCCTTCTGCCTACCAGTCAGTAAATGTAGAACATCAAAGGGCTGGAGCCTCACACTGGGCGCCTAGTGTGAATGCTCTACGAGCAGAGTAATGCGATTAGAGAAGACTGTGTGATATTTCAATTGGTTAGCGCCCTGCAGCCAGATGGGAAACATGTTATGAATATGAAACGCTGCTTAAGAGGGCTGCTGGATTGACTGGCTTTAAATGGAAACATGAAATCTTTAGACCATTCGTGCCCCACCATCCCATTCAACCCAATAATTAGCCCAGAACTTACTTCTTCTATAGTTGTCACTTTTCTCAACTTGAGTCAAATATGGCACCAGAGTTCACGACGGATATTATAAGATAAAAAGTTATATTTATTTTTTCACGATTGAGTGTCTTTCTTTTGAACATTGAATCTGCCAAAACATGTGGAGAACTTCTTTGTAGGCCCTCAGTTTGTGTCAGTGTATGTGTGCCACATCTTTACCTCAATCAGACCTACAGCAGTACTCCCCAGTGAGCAGGAGATAAAGACAGAGAGCAAAACGCACAAACGAAAGAGGTATTTTTCAGGAGTGTGAGAGAAGAAGAGAGCGATTATAGAGACAAGAAGAGACAGTCAATTTCCTATTCATGTCTTGCTTTCCTTGGTGGTTGTCTTGTCTTCTCAGAGGTCTGCCCCAGGGAGCAAAAGTCACGCTCTGGTGTCAAAGGTTCTAACAGGCATCAACTTTATTGAACCGAAAATATTTGGGACCAGAAGGGAAGGTGGCTGTGGCAGCAGCTGTTTTTTGTGTCTGTTGCAATCTTGTGCAGGCTATATGTCGGGATCGCCTGAAGGCGCGACTCATAGGGAGAGAAAGAAGAGAGAAGCAGACAACAAACACTTTAAAAGTTTGACATAACAGGTGCAGTTTAGCATATTTGGCATCATCTGAGTCTCCATATAATGGGAAGAAACCACACTTCATTTACAATTCAGAGATACTTTGCTCTACTGTGTTATCTTATTATGCAAATAGTCTATTTGCTAAAACCTTGGTGATAATGTGTATTTGATTTATTTTCATGGCAATAATTAACCAACGTTGGGCTTCAACACCACGAACTTTGAGAATAAATTAATTTAGGTCCAGCTGGTCTATTTCTCAAAAATGAAATCCTATAAAACTGCCACTTATATTCATTATTACAATCGTGACATAATCACACAATATATTTCAGAAAATGTAGATGTTGGTAATAACTCTGTAAGGGGGTATAGGGATCTATTGTCAAGGGTGCTTCGGTCACCATACAAACCTGAGGTAAATTCCTGAAATACCAGATTACCCTGAAAAATGTAACATTATGGTTAAGACTCCCTCTAATCTGTATTAGTACCATTAATTAACCACTGGGTTTATTTGTGGAAGGAAATTATATTATTTATTATAAACCATGTGTTAGCCTGCAGGCTAATAAGAAGAAAGCGATAAAGTAGTCAAATGGACAGACCCGTTTTATTGTTTTTATGCTGTGGAATTTACAGAGGACTTAAGCACAAACTCTGTGACCTGCTCTGTAGTTGTAACACAAAAGCCTTTTCACTCTTCTTGTTTAGTCCTTGACCTTAAGCTAGCACAGAGCCAAAATAAATATAGTGTATTTAGAAAGATTGATGAGTAAGCAGCTCTATTAAATTACTTATGCTTACTGTAATTGCATGTCATATGAGCCAAAAAAAACAACAACCTTGTACTACACACAGAAACATAAACATTGTTGTTTTGAATTATTGTCTCAGCCATTCAACTTGAGAGTTCACTAACTGACATTGTTGTGTGTGTGTGTAGCATTCTTATGTATTCTCCTTTCACATTAGTTTGGGAAGGAGGACATTTTTAATTTGAATAATTTGAATACAGTATTATTATCAGACCCTTATGAATATTCAATGTGGCACGAATCTCCTGCACACAAATCAACAGCAGCAATTACCACTCTGAATGATAAATTATTGCTGCTGATAATAGGAAAGTATTACTTAAGCTGAATGTTAACTCGTGCAACACAAGCCTAACCGCATTGTGTTCAAATATTTTGACCTGGGAGTTAACAGGGTGGACCATTATATTGCTACTTTGGATCCCTGGGTGGTCACCATTTTGAAATACAAGACATTTTGCAACGTGATAATTGTTAATATTGTTATAATTAAAAAAAAGATTGCCAGTAATTATTCATTCTCTCAATTATATAGATAAATTATATAATCATAACACTGACAAGTTTATTTATCACTTATAGTATCACTATCACAATTATTTGAACACAAATAAGGGATACATATTAAAAATGTTTCTTCTTGTCATGTGTTTATGTTTAATAAAAATAAATATATGTATTGTATCAAACTCTCAAATATCACTATCAGCATTGGCCTAAAAACAAGTATCTTTAGGCTATAATTTCTTTATTCTCTGAAGACCACCTCAAAAACCAGCAATGACCTGAACTGACAGCTTGATGTTAAAAGCCCTTACACTAGTGGGCATGGTCATATGGATGACACCTTTATCTCGCTCACTGCTACCTTCCTACTTCCTCCTCTTGTGCTATTCATCTGTACTCATCCCTCTCTCAACCCTTCTCCCTCTCCCTCTCCTATGTCCCCTCCTATGTCATTTTATGATTTCTGACATGAGAGAGCAGGTCCCTTAACAGTTGTTTGGGTCAGCCGAGCCCTTTTATGACCCCCATAAATGTTTCTGGGCTGGGAAGGGCAGCTGATTCTTGAAAGATTAAAACTAGTATGAAATGTGGAAATGCTGTGTTGCAGTGATTTAATGGAAAGGCAATCAGGCAGAGGACTGGGAGAGGAGAGAGGCTGGAGAGGGTGAGTGGTTTTGAGGGACAATGATGAAGAGCCAGAGACACAAAGAGGTTGCACAGTTTAGAAGGGAACATTTTGTATGTGTGAGATAGAGAGAGAGATGGAGAGAGAGAGAGAGGTGGAGAGGTCATTTCTCCTCCTGAGCACATCCATTTCACAGCGTTTTCCTCAGCTCTCCCTCTGGGCATTACCTCGCCTCCCCTTCAAGCGATTATCCTTCCATTTGCCATTATATATGTGGCAAAAAGCCTTCACATACACACATGCTCACTATATCTGTGCACTTGCACCACAAAAAGAGACAAGCCTCCCCAGGTGACCATTAGAGAAAGCCATACACTTTCAAGTGCAGCTTACTGCAGATGTAGTATTTGCCCCATATATTGACATTTTATTAATACAATTGTCAATACCTATTTTAAAATAAAGATTAAGAGTCCGAAGCCCCACAGGGCCAGGTGCACCTTATGCACGGGTCCGTTGGTCAGTCAGTATGATCCATCCTTTTTTTTTTAGAAAACAGGATAAACAAAAAGAAAAGACATGCTGCCTAATCCTGTTTGGTTGTTGACCATCGCAGAGTTAGTCATAATTGCGTCATCTCTGCAGTCAATACATTTTTTTGACCATAAAATTGTACAAATATCCACTCCAATTTATGTTAGTGATGGTGGTGTTAGCTATGTCACACTGAGATATCCATCTGATCTGTAAAAATAAATGAGCTGAATTTGTTTTACGTTTGTATTAGAAGAAAAAAAACTAATCTTAAACAGGGGGCTTCTGTCTGCCAATACTTTTATTTGATGATGAAACAGTTTGTGTTGTTTCATGTGTGACTCATTGGATTCAGAGCATTTCCCTAAAAATGCTGCACATGTCAGTCAGTGAGGGGCATTCACTCTCCTAGATGAAAAACAAAATGAATCATGTCTAACAGCGGAGGTCTTTGGTGGGGCTTTTGTTTTTGAGGAGTAATACCATGCCAACATTGACAACATGAGTCGCTGACGGCTTACAAAGCAATAGAAATGATGACTGGCATATGCTGGGCCAATCATTAATGACCCCACTTCAAGTGCGTTTATGGGAGGTCAAATACCATGCCCAAGACAATGATTTGACCCCCCTTCATTATTATAAAGGTTCTGGATAATCACTTAAGATCATTATTTAAGTCATGATTAGGATTGACCTTCCCCTCTTCAGGAGATGACTGGAACAGAACAATGCAATTGAGGCACTACTAATCAGAATGGAGCTTCTTTAACTTTAGAGAGGTCTTGAATCCAGTGGTGCTTTTCTTGTGTCCTTACTCAGCTGTAATTACTTCAATTAGTAAAATCCTGAAAAAATTTATATAGGTAAGAAGCAACATAGCATTGGGGAGTAGAACATTTCCCCTGATGGTGTGTGATCTGAACAGAACAATCTGTTTTCCTCTCCCTTTTCTTTTTTTTCCCTCACTGTCCAAATCAAGTTACGCTAGCTTTGTTTCGGGTTTTCTCTTACTCTCTGGTTGTGATCTCTCAAAGTAATCAACATCCTCTTCTGGTTTTTAAACACATTACCATGCAGAATTATATGTGCATGGTTCGAGTGCATGTCTCCAGTTCTCTCTGTGTGTGTGGGTTTGCAGGGTTTTCAATTCTAATTCAGTGTTTTTGGAATTTGTTTACCATAAATTTTATATACATTTTTTTTTTCCTTTTGCTTTAGTTGTGGAAAGAGTGGAGACATTACATGTTTTGCACTGGACAGAACAATTACATGACCGAACAATTTAATCACAATTTCACTTCTTTTCAAAACACAAACTTAAATGCTTTGACCTGTTTATTTCATGCTGCACAAATTATATGTGAACTAATGTTAAAAAGTAGTAAACACACACAAGTACACAGAGCTATCTTATATCCATGAATAACTGGTACATCAAAAAAAAAAATATATATATATAGCTCTTAGTACGGTCTGGTTGTTGTTCTCTAAGCTGTGAGAAAAGGAGTATTGAGTTAAATAACAGGTGAAGGGTGCTGGGTCTATCTCATCAACTCACTGTCCTGTTACAAGCTCAATATTTCCACTCCATTAAAACAAAACAACCCAACAAAGAGAGCAGTAACAAACCAGCAGATGCAGCTACCGGCCCTTTCATATGACACAGCAACTCTGCCTTTGTAGAATATGTTGCTAATGTAATATTTAACCTATATCATTGTGCATTGTCACGGATAAACATTTAAATGATCTACATTGCATTATAATTGATTTTATTTCTTTATGGCCTTGCATTCTGCTGATGCAACTTGTTAATAAACAGTATTTGCAAAAATAAAGACGAACATATGCCCACTTATCCTTTGATGTACAATATTTAGAGAGGTCCCAGTATGATAAACTGTTATACTACAGGACACACAGGGGACACTAATGATAATAATGTTAAATGAGACAGAAGAATTTGTATTATTGCACATTAAGTCATCAGTTATACAGAATCTCTAATATTTATAATACCAAATTGACATTCTTAATTCAATTTATGTCAAATTGTATCATTCTAATTACTGAGAAGAAATGTGATCTATGAACAACAGCCTCATAGTAAAAATGCATGGATGTGGGCCAATAGGAAGACTAAGTCTGCCATGGTGAAAAAGATACTGCTATGACGTGTTTTGTTTTTCTCAGAATAAAAGGTACATAGGGAGATGTACTGGACTATAACATCCACTCTCTCAAGCCTGTTCTATGCTTGTTTTATGGAGTTTAGAGGCTACTTAAACCTGCTGCATGGGCACATTATGGACTGTTAAATAAAGATGCAGTCATGTGAAGATGTTAGTTCCTACACTTAACCTTACACTTAATACAATTAAATGTAAACTCTGAATGCAGTGTGTTTTTAGGAACTGCCAAAAAAAAGTATTTTTATGCGTTAAATGTAATTTGCATGCTTGAGATGAGACATTTTGGGATGCATTTACAAAAAGAGGAGTTACACTAACATACATATAACAGATAATAAATATCATCCTTATCTAAAGCAATTCATTTATGTTAATCTTCATCATGATTGCGCTTTAAATCATGCCATGCATGTTATGAGATTGGCATGGGTCGATACTGACTTGATAGATGAGAGGGTCTGTGCTCAATTACAAACAGGGCTCAGACCATGATGTGCTCTCATGGGTCTATGTGGTTGAAATAACAAGAATGCACTCAGATTTGCTTACTGCTGGCAGCTATGATCGGCCTCCCTGTGTGGTCAATGTTTAATGATCATCACAGGGGTATAAAACAATGAAACCATTTAACTGTCAAAAAGACACTAGGGGCAGTCAGCTAATGTGTTTCCTCCTCCTCTATGGAAAGGAGAAAAAACTGATTCAATGTACAGTTACATTGGATTGCATTCCCAATTATTTCGCATTTTGGATGTCCAAATTGCTTATTTGATCGTTGCAGTTAATGTGAATTATATCTGTATATAATTTCACCAACCTGACCCACAAAAGGCAGAAATTTAAATGGCAGTAAGAATTAAGGTTTTTCTTATACCTCCACCTCAGTGACTCAGTTAATCGCTGATTACCGTTAGAATAAGTGGTATTGATTGCCTTTATTTTTTCTCACATCAGCTGCTGCTGTCTACTAGTTAATCGATAGCGGAATATGTCGTTCTCTTGGACAGATAAAATATACCTGGGTGGCTCACCCAAGTTAAGTCTATGTGTGGGAAACACTGGTGCTAACTATATAAGTGGCTGCAGTGGGGACAATCAGAGTCAGAGAACCGCAACCACCAAACAGAGCTGTTTGAGGGACATAAGCTACTGACTGTTATTGTCAAGTTACCCAGGAAATGATGAGTGTCCAAAAGATAATACAATACAGTCCCACAGCAGCGCGTGAAATGTTCACCAAATGCAATATATATTGGTAAATTGTGGACTATACAAAATGTATGCTTTATGGATGTGCATACTGTACATAATCATCTTGATTATGTGCAGTATGTACACTGAAATATGATCATATACTGTATAAACAGTGTGTAGGGTTTATATTGCCAGTGACAGAGGATATGTACATAATAAAAGCAAATTGTCCAGTAAAATGGTAAAATTATAATCTAGAACTACAGCAGTGAATATTTTGGTGTTGGAGGGTTACTGACAATATTTGACTGATTTAAGTATTCATCAAAGTGACGACATGCAGGAAAAAATTGTCCTTCTTAATGTTGTAGGTCTGCTGGTGTGTCCTCCATAGAAAGAAAGAGAGACTGGGATAGACTAACAACCGAAGAAATAAGAGATAGAAAGAGTAGCTGTCTTGATATGGACAGCCAGGTGAAAAAGGCGCCTTGAACTGCTCGGCTATCAATTTCACAGCAAGAGAAAAATGGATTTAACCAGTGAGAGGAAGAGCAGCAACAAAAAGAAGAGGATGAGATAAATTGATGTAGCCAAATCTATAGGCAGCTAGTATACAGGTTCCCAAGAAGTTATTGATTTGAGGCTAACATTGATCTTGACACTGTGATTAAACACCTGCACATTTATTCAAGCAGAGTCAGCCAAGAAGCAAAGGGCAAAGAGAAATGTCCTTGAAAGTATTACAAACGCTGGAGTTGGAAATCCCACTTATCTTTCTCCTTATGAGTGGCTTAGGATGTAGCAACCGACATGAGAAATGATCAAGATCTGTCAAATCAAATCGATTATAACCATGACAAGATTTAATGCACACTTGTCTAAGGGTAACTGAGTTCCTTCCAACAAACTGTCATACTGGAAATAATCTAGCTATGATATTTTTTAGTAGGCACATAACCTACTGGTATAACCATATCTTTACCTTTCCCCCCCTTATTTGTGGTTTTGCTACTGTTTTACAGACAGCACATGTTAAACCCAATGTTGGCAACACTTTTCATGGAATTCCAATAGTAGTGCTACGCATTACAGGCTTCCCTAAATCCTTCTGCGTCTCCACTGTGAATACATTTTCAGTGAGGCTTTAAAGTGGGTCGAACTGGAAGTCGATGGGTATGTGATTCCATTGAAGGAGGCGCTATTTATAGTGTAAGGGATAGTGGGACGGAGTAGCTTCGGGAAAATCTTATAACAATAAATATATCTTTGTATTATGTATTTGTGAATGTGTGTCTGCGCATACTTTAAATGTGTATGTGAGAGAGAGAAAAAAAAAAGTAAAAAAGTGACAAAGATCTAGTCAGTAGACAATAAATGATGTGCTCTTTCCCTAAAGTTGATAAAGTGCTCATAAATCTTGTTTCAAAGTGCGCACTAAGACCGTATGGACCCATCAGTTCTGAAGAGGAACTCTGTAGAATCATTAGTTCTAAAAAAGAGCTTTTTCTTGCAGTTTCATCATCCCAAGGCATTCCCAGTGCCTGTATCTGTTTCTCCGCACACATGCAGCAGTTTTTAAGTACCCTTATCACTACTACAGTTTGGAGATCAGAGAAAGCAGCACTGCGTGGTCACAACACTTGTGACCACTTGTGTGTGTGTGTGTGTGTGTGTGTGTGTGTGTGTGTGTGTGTGTGTGTGTGTGTGTGTGTGTGTGTGTGTGTGTGTGTGTGTGTGTGTGTGTGTGTGTGTGTGTGTGTGTGTGTGAGCATGCGAGCATGCAAGTGTATAAGTCAGCAAGAGGATAACAAAGAGAATGTGTAACATCGACTTTTAACCCTGACCGGGGAGCTGTCCTTGTTGGACCCCTTTCATCCTTGAGAACTGGGGCATTAAATGCATATCGAGCCTATCGCTGCAGTCGCATGTGGTCCCGAATATGAAGATTTATAGGAGCAGCACTAGAAGTCACGTCAGCACTTTACAACCTTTGTTTGATGTCTACACACAGCCACAAATGCAGGGAAAAAACCTCAATACACACACACACACACACCCTTCTCATGTGCACGTACTGTATACTTTACACAGCACACATCGGTACACATGTGCACACACACACACACACACACACACACACAGCAATTCAAAACAGTAAAAGATCCCACAATGAAAGATGCAGGCTCAGCTTTATTAGCTAATGCTATTTGTTAAACTCCAGACCGTGTTCCCAACTGTAGATTTCCCCAGAGGTATGGCTGAAAACAAATGACCTCCCAACTGCAATACAGTGACGTACATATGGGTTTCTCTTCTCTCTCTCTCTCTCTCTTTTTGTACCTCACTTAAAAAGCTCCTCTTTTGAAATACGTTATTGTTTCATCCCTTCAAAGCTCCTCAGTGATTAACAAATAAAGAAAATAAAAATGTCATTCTCCTTTTAGTCCTCTTTCTGTGTTTTTAAAATATGATGAAAAACATTTTCTTCCTCAACTGGTCCAACTAAATCAAAATCTATTTCATTTCTCAAAGGTCAATTGGTATGTTTTGATGATTATAATGATTCATTGAATGAAGAGGTAATATCTTTTTTCTTCCTGACTGGTAAAAGCTTCCTCTTTTTTCTAACCATTTGTAAATCTGTTTGATTTTTAAAGTGTTATGAGATGACCATTCCGCAACGTTACAGAGCGATACAGAAAAGGAGACACTGCGGCTGCCTCGGTTCCACAAAACAAACCACAAAACTCACCGGGCTCATGAAACCTTGATGTGTGTATCCAGGCAAAACTGAGTCTGTTGCATTGAGAGGAAGGAGAAGTGGGGGACAAAAAGACACACATATTGAAAGAACTTCATCGTGAGACAGTCAAGCTCCCTCATAGAGAAAGAGAGAGCGAGAGAGAGAGACCCAGGGGCTCTGAGCTTGATAATTGTTTATGAAGGTTTTGGGGATTTCAGGGACTAGTATTGCAGTATGTAAAGCAGAAGAACAGGTTTTTGGATGTCAGGAAGAATGAATTGAATTGCTTTTTTCCTCACAGGGCGCAGTAATTAAACACATTTATCATTACCAGAATCCCATCTCTATCTTCCAAAAAGGTCGGCCAGTGTAACAAAGGGGCTGGAGACTCAGCGAGATTAGTGCAAGACGTAAAAAAAAAAAAAAAAAAAAAAAGCGAACTCTTCCTCCTCTGTAACATTTTGTGGGATGGAAATTACAGCAGATTTAAGTATATATGTTCAATTGTAATGTGACATTGCCCATAATCTACCTTGTCAAACTTGAAGGCTTGACCACTCGCCTACAGCACAGCACATTGAAAGTACAAAGGGAAGGGACGATAAAACAGGACAACCTACAGTTTGCATTAGCTTTCACCCAAATTTCATCCCAAATCCCAGTAGAAGAGAGTGGTCAAGCCTCTAGAGCCTTTACATGACTTCACTTGTACTCACAGAACTAGGTTTTGTAATGCATGACGTTAGTTCCTGAAATATTCCAGGAATAAAACCCGTTGTATTGGTCGGCTGATTTAGTCCATGGCAGATATATCGCTATCGCCATTTATTATCTTCCTGTATATTTGATTTTTGAGTTGAGTAGGCAAAACAAATTAGGAACCCCTTAACCACAATGTCTATCAACCTGTCACGACCACCGCAGGAAATTAACAATTATCCATCTAATTTTCCTGCTTGTTTGCCAGTCTGTGTCTATATCCTCCAGTCTGTCTGTGTATGTCTGTTTTCCTGTCTGTCTGCATCATTTCCTCTCTATTACTAAACTATAGAGCTGAGCAGGAGATGAACACTTATTCTGCTGACTCCCACCCTTAGACAAACTGTCTAGAGGTTGCAGGACAAAAAAAAAAAAATCAATGGCTGTCTCTCAAACGTCTCAAACATGTGTGTGGTTTGTGTCGGTCTGTACACATATGTATACGGGTTGGGGTGAAGGTGGAGAGTGTGTCTGTTGACTGGGCAATTAACAGCATTTTGTGTGTTAAGGTTTGCTCTTTGTTCAAGGTTTTCTTTAGAGATGGGAACAACCATCCTTGTGTTGACCTAACAAACACATATTGGTCAAAGCTATGTTTGTTCTTTTGAACAAAATGGTGTATTGTTATTAAATAGAGGCACACTTTGTGTTTAAAACACACTCACACAGAATCAGGCTACTTGGCTAACAAGCATAAAATCTACAATTGACTATGGTTAATGGAAATGGATTATTTAAGTTAATTAAGCTTACCCTCTGTTTGTCTTTCTCTTTCTTTCTTTCTTTCATGCCTTCTTCCTTTGTTGATGTCACTCATTTCCAACAAAGGTAAGACAATCAAGAGTGTGCATTAGTGTGTTTATAAGTGCATGTGTATTTCTGTCAACAGTAAAGCACTTAGTAATGCAACCTTCATAACAGTTGACCAAGGTTCACATTCCAGCATATGTGTATCTGATAACATACTACCTGCAACTCTGAAAAGGAAAGATCCTTTAAAAGGGTGGATGGCATCAGCAGCAGAAAACAGCAAGCTGTTACTTTTCCATTTTGTATTTGATTATATGCTAACATTACTACTTCTTGTATATTTATTCATTAATTATCACATTCTAGTGTTAGAATATGTATCTTTTAACTTTTGCTGCAGCAATAATGATGTTTCTTCACGAGTTATCAACAGTTAAATCTTGTATCATATTTAAAACACTACTATTTTGAATAAACACGACGTGAAATGTCAACCCAGGGCACAACATAATCATATGGAAACCAGTTATTGAGGAATGCCAGTATTAGGTTTAGCGAAGACGGAATATTCACAAAGAGAATATCATTACTTTAGGTTTGACTAGTTTGGTGTAAGGCAAGGTTTTGGCAATGTGTTAAAATGTTCCATCCGGCCACCATCAGCCCAACAACTGGGAATTGCTGATATAGTCACACAGGGCGGCTGCCAACTGAGCAGCAGCTCTCACTCGTTCTTCAGAGGCAGACCAATGAATCAGCAAAATGAAATGACAAAAATTGCCCAAAAATCCACAAGCAATGGACTCAGCCAACCGCCAATAGCCAATATATTCATCCAATTAGCACATCATTAACTCTATTTTTATCTTTTTAAATTTTTTTTGCCACTGAATCAGTTTGACATCCTTGATAAATATATTTTCAACACACAGTGTAGGATCTTCTGACTGCTTCTCTCTGAAATCACTTTTTGGTTTTTGGTCTTAGATAACCTTTATACTGGGACTGCAGTCATTGACAGTGTGGACTCAATGGTAGCTCCGACAGTTCGACCGAGTAGCAGCAAGGGGCAGGGCTTAGCAAAGTGTCAATTAATTGACAAACAATAGTATATGGAGATAGATGATTGATGTAGCAGATAGGACTGAGGTAGAGTGCTCTGTTTTTATGTCTGTCATTGGTTGCTTTGAGATGTATCATCACAGTCTGTTAGCCATTATCCTAACCGTAGCCTTCAATATCAGCATGACTCAACAGACCGTTACCTTAAGGGCAGGGTTGCCAGACAAGGTTAAGACTTCATAGGGCACAAGTTATGTAATGCCACAGTTAAACAAACCATTAATGCATGATATCTGGTTTAGACTGAAAAGTAAAGTAGCACTCTCTGGGTTTATGCATTGGTCACTAATTGGTTGACCTCGTCTTTTTTGTAGTTTAATCACATTTGTAATCAATATTCAGTCAGTAGCTTCAAGGCCAACATGAAACAAATTAATGCATCACATGTATATATTGTTTGTAACATATATGTACTTTGCAGAATGTGATACAAACTAAAGGAATTTGTGCCTTTGCTATAGAATCAAATACCATTTACTCCATCCTATGTTAGAATTTCCCTCTGAAAATAGATTGGAAGTGTGATGAGATTAACTTGACAAATTAAGCAGTAGTAGTAATCCCCATCATAGATTTACGATTTGTCTATCCATTGTTGATATATACTGCCTTGGTAATTTAGTGTCAGCTCCACATAATTACATTTGTGAATTATGGAATGAAGAGATAAGACTGTCTACGAAATTTTGTGTACCGTTGAGTGAGGTCTATTTTTCACAGCCTTGCTGCCTATTGCTGCAGTACAAACATGCATTTGGCTTACACCATACCATGAACACATGTAGAATCTAATTTAATTCAATACAACAGCTCTGGGATGAAAACAACCTTTGTGAAGCTCTTTGGTAATTCTTAGGACTGCAGTTTCAAAGTAGTATTCCTTGCAGCGTCCTCCTTTTGTGTTGTACTCTATTTTGAATGTTTTTATGGTATTTTGTCCCCCCTTTTACTACATGCTGTAAATGTCACAGAATGTATATGCCTGTAGAATCCAAATGAAATGTTCAGACTCTTGTACTTGGACCTCAAATTATTTAAGCATAATTCCTCTTTATGAGACTCACTTACAACTATTTCAGAACATAAGGTCATATCCCGTGATTATTTAATTTCCCTCTTTAAAACTTGTGTTATCGGTTGCTTGCTGTAGAAGAGATGGTAGAGATAAAATAAACTGGAGTGATCCCTAATGAGAAATGAGTTCATTACTGTACCAAATAAAAGGGCATACAGTCGATAAAAAGATAATAACAAAAACATCAGCCTTAAGATGATGTTCTCATCATGCTAATGCAGAACTATCATTGGCAAGAGGGGGTTCTTATTACATTAGCTATTGGCAGATTTACACAGTGTAAAACAAAATGAGACAATGTACACAGCTGCTTGTTAGGCTGAAAATAAAATGGACCAGGGAAGTTTAGAGCATGAGTCATCAACAGGAAAGAAACAACCTTGTATGTAACATTGCGCTGCCAAAATCAAACATGGCTTAGATCAAATGGAAACGTAAAATGTTGCATGTCAGTTGTGCTCTATATGATTGGAGTGTTTTGTGACACCGGCATTCCATGAAAGGGCATTTGCCCTGAAGGAATCAGTTTTGCTGTGACATTTTATTTCTTTATATAAGATTTTCAGGGTCGTTTGCTACTCAGCTGTGCTGTGTTTGACTGCCATCCAAACAAGGCATTTTTAAATGGCACATTATTTATTTCTGTTTGCATACCCTGTCAAGCCATATTTACTGTAGCAACTCTTTGAAAAGTCTTGATTATTTTAAGCCCCCAATCCATGTTACCTTAAAACGCCATCAAGAACTCAACAACCCAAAAGTGCAGCAATATATTCTGCAGCATTTTAGTCCCTCAGAAAAGCTCACAGTTGGCTCTTCTTCTTGGTCTTGGGACAAAAATATTTTGTGGTTTCTTTCTTCTTCCATGGAATACACTTATATTTTTGAGCTTTTAAATGGATGGCTAACAAATCCAAGTCTTAAGTTTTTGTCCATTATCTAGCTGGGAAGCACGTTATTTTGAGTATGTGTGTGTATCTGAAAAGAGGGTGTTGCTGGAGCTAAATGGAAGTATAGTATTTATCCCTGGAGCTAGAGTCAGAAATAGCTGTGGAATTGTTGAGAAAATAGCTGGAGGAACTGTTAAATCTACAGTTTGACATCTCTCCCCCCACTTCCAATTCGGATTCATGGATGCCAAGACAAAGCACACAGCACACACACACACACACACACACACACACACACACACACACACACACACACACACACACACACACACACACACACACACACACACACACACACACACACACACACACACACACACACACACACAGCATTACATTAAATCACAGTCTGAGACCCATCATTTTACGCACAGACCCTCACTCTTGAGTGTCAGGACAGTCGAGACAGATGTCGTCGTATTTCTGTTTGTCAGCGTGGGCATCTTCTCTCCACCATTCTCTCCCCACCTTTTAAACGTATGGAGACGTCTTGGAGTCTACCTGCCTTAGTTATGTAACCTGGCAGGCAGTAAAGCCCAAAGTCAGTGACACTTTGACTTTAAGTGATATTTGTATCCCCATTAAACAAATAAGTAAGCCATCCTTCGGGTCCACCAACCCGCCAAGTGTTCGAATTCTGTTAATTAAGCAAATGAAGCTCATTGATTGTCTTAGGATCGGCTAGTATCATAAGTGTTACGAACATGGCCGTCTATTGGGGCTACAGGGGAGAGACAGAGAGGTGGGTGGTCTTTTGTGAGGTACTGTCATATCACAGCGGTGGAAGCGATGGAGGAAACAAAGAGTGGGTGAAGGGAGAAGAGGAGAGGGAGTGGCTAATGAGGTCAGGGAGATGAGTGAGAAATGAGGTAGAGACAGGGAGATGGGGAGGAGGGGGAGGAAGATGTCTGGAGGTCAGCAAGTGTATAATCTGAGCATTATTGTATGAATTGGGAAACACACACTCAAGCACACACAAACACACACTTACGCAGAGCAGCAGAATGCCAGTGCCGCTAGCAATAATCTCCTCATCCATCAACTGTATTATAACAGATCCATCTTGGTCCAACATGTCTGTTACTGCCGCTCCCACACGCATGCATACATATTTGAAGCATTGGTGGAGATCAGATATTGCGTACAACTGATAAGTGCTTACCTATCACCAGATATCAATCACTGCTATTTTTTATTTTTTTTTTTTTTATCTTACATCGACAGGCATATTGCTTCTGAGGAATATGATATGAGAAATGCCAGGCAGGAAAACTAAATCATTTTCAGATAGGGGATTATCATTTTTTGGCAACAGCCGATATTATCTCACAAACCAAGGGGAAACTGTTACTCTGATATATATTTTTTTCCTCTTTTAAGTAAGATTTGCACTTTGAACTACTACAGGCTTCTGATACCCGTCACGGATTATTTATGAAGAGAGATTTCAGACTGCAGTTTCCCTTTTTGACATATTACTTAAGGCTTTAGATGCAGTTTGTAGCCACTCAATTATTCAAGCATCCCATTAAAAACCCTCCATCATTTCTTAATGTAATTGTGGCAAACTGTCCAAAATGAAAAACTGAGATGATGTTTTTAAAAGTATTAAATATTTTATTTTTAACATTGCAATGCATTTGCAAGAAGATCTGGCAACACCAGCAGTGTTCTCGAAATGTACCATATATTTAATTTATTTATTTTAAATTCAGAAACAGCTGGTGTATCTTGTTTCTGTCTGCTTGTTTTCATGGCTGTGTACATAAAGAAACTGTGTTATATGGTTATTCAAACAGCTTTCTTTGAGATGGTCTTAGATAAAACATGAATGTGTACTGGCGCATAAACACAGCAAAGGAACACTATTGGAGAGCTTTCAGTTAGTGACAGATTTTAGTTTCGGTAGCCCACGAGTTGTCATGGATTTGTAAATGGAACAAATTTCCATTCCTCTGAGCACTTCTCACCCATTTTAGTTTTAGAGTCAAGAATTAAAGTGCATCTTTTACCTTTGAATCTGCAGTTGACAGGACAGTCTCATCACAAGGTCCATTTAAAAAAAGACATTTGTTCATGTTGTTTGTGCACACATATTAACTTATTATCTAAACGGCAAGCCTGCAAAGTTGTTTATCCATGCTTGTATGCTTTTATTTTGGGTGAACTTTAAAAGCAGGCTTTATATCAGATATTTTCCCTATCAAAGCTTAGCTAAAAGTCACTTTTGATTTCTTCTGAGCTATAGTGTTACTCGCTGTCTCAAATGATGAAGCAAGACACATTCACTAAGTCAAGTGACTCATTATGAAGTCTGATTGCAGTCGCAATGAAGCATCTGCCAAAAGGCTCAATGCTTATCATCTGGGAAAAGGGGTTGAAAGTTGTGTGTGTGTGTGTATGAGTGCATGCATGTGGATGTTTGTGTTTTCTGTTGATTTAGACAAGAGGAGACATCCTCAGCTGAGTGCTTTTATCATCAGACAGAACTGCCCTGAAAGTTTTCTGCTGTATTCCCTCCGGGTGGACACGCACTACATTTTGGACTAATTAAAGCGATATTTCATTTTGGTGCAGCATTTACAGTTCTCACTAGTTATATCGTCATTCAAGGTCCTGAGAGGTGAATCACCAACATTGGCTGCACTGGTAATTATCAGTGACTTTCAAGGTTCAGGAAATTCACACAGTTAACACTTTTTCTTATATAAAGTGAGAGTCTTGCAACTGTATGTTTCAATGTGTAACTGCACATAATTCAGAAGGTTCCTCCATCAGTAATGAGGCAGGGACATATAGAGCAGGGCCAAAGTCATATTGGGCCTATGTCAAATGTCATGACATTATAATAATGATAATAATAAGACTAATGAAAGTAACAATACACTTTATTTTTATACTATTTAAAGAAAAATGCAAGGCAATTTACATAAGGAAATATAACCAGACAAGGAAGATAAAATGAGAATAATCTCAAAGGATATGAGCACAGAGGAAGTAAAGATAATACAATTATTAAGATGAGATAAATAGGAATATAAACAGTATAAATACAAACTTAAATTAGACAATTCAAAAAGCTTTGACAAATAGTAAAGTCTTAAGTAGTGATTTTAAGTAGGCAGAGGGTTCCATATGAGGGCTGTATAGGTATTCCCTCTGGTGGTCCAACTGCTATGGATAACATTTGCGTTGTAGTTCTTGAAACAACAAACATGTTGTTATTAGCACATTTTCTCAGGAGGTCATGCTTTTAGTTGAACATTTAATAATTCCAATCCTATTCGACTAAGACTACAGCAGTTCCATGGTGATGCAATCAAATTGTTGCCATCCTATCTCAAGTAACATTTAAACGATAGGGAAGGTTTGAGACATGGTTTTATGAAAACAATACATCCCGCAGTGTATGCAGTGTTTGGTTTATTGCTGGCCATGGTGGTATCTTAGCAGACCTTCTGTTTGTGACCACTAGAGAGGAAAAATGTGATTTTTGGAATTAAGCCTGTGTTTTGCAGAGAAGACAGAAAGTGAGAGGAATGCACAAACTGTAAAACAGCCCGCAGACTCGCTGAGTAAAAATTCTGCATACTCTCACACGTCTAACTTTTCATACCCATCTCTCTGTGGACACAAAAAGACATACAAAATGCCAGTGACACACACACACACACACACACACACACACACACACGCACACACACACACGCACACGCACACACACACACACAAATCCAATAAGTTCTTATCTGGGTCACAGTACAACCTATGCTGTGCTGAAACACCTGGTTTCGTATCACATGTGTATCATAGCCAGATCTGTCATCATCTCTGGAGTGTGTGTGTGTGTGTGTGTGTGTGTGCGTGTGTCTGTGTGTGTGTGTGTGTGGGGGTGGGGGTGGGTGGGTGGGTGTATACGTGCCATAGTGTTGCGAGTAAAGGCTTGGGCCATGAGCAGTCATCCAGAATGCTTATCTAGTAAATCCAACAGCTTGACCGCTTTTTGCTGTGGCAGCAACACACACATTCTGTGACAGGCAAAGCTCTCTCACACACACACACACACACACACACACACACACACACACACACACACACACACACACACACAATACAAACACGCACACACACTATACGCACATACCAGTATATCGACAGTGCCATCATCTGAGCTCAGATCTGGCCATTCTCATCCCTTTGAAGTCCCAGTTGCAATAGTGTGTGTGTGTGTGTGTGTGTGTGTGTGTGTGTGTGTGTGTGTGTGTGTGTGTGTGTGTGTGTGTGTGTGTGTGTGTGTGTGTGTGTGTGTGTGTGTGTGTGTGTGTGTGTGTGTGTGTGTGTGAGAAAGTCTGGACATGCAATTTTTTTATTTATTTTTTTCAATTTTGGGTTTACCTCATTTTATTGACATTATCCATTAATATCCCCCCCCCAAAAACAACCCACATCCACTACAGTCTGTAGTAGAGTAACTTCATAGACAAGTTTGGTAAGATTATCGTATTGTTTAGTAAGAAAATATATCTTATTATTTTTACTATTTTATCATAAGCATGCTGGTGCTATTTATGGTGGCTCCTGCATGTTAGAACAGAGCAGATTTAATTCTCGCTAATCCACCATTTAACCCAGATGCAGGAAGACGCATGCACACAGACTACTAATTAGCATGATGATTACTAATGCATGCAAATAACATCTGTCAAACAAACCTCATGTTCATGTGTTTGTGTATTTAAGGAATGAGAATGACTATTTTGTGCACGTTGCCTGTGATTTGTTTATACTGTAGGTCCACGTCCTGAATAGTTTTTATGTTATCAATCAACTTTTTAAGTAAATAATTGCGTTGTTTTTTTTAAAAACTTTTTTACTACACTGTGTCCAAGCAATAAGTTAATTTAAGTAGACAAAGTTTTTACCCCCGATGGACTACATTTGTAGTTCATGCTCGTTCTCTATCAACAATGTGACACAACCCAAATAGGTTAACATACAGAAGGCTATGTTCTTACATTTTAAAGGCACAATCATATAGTTCTTATCTATTACGAGAATAAATGATTTGTGATTAAAATCATTTGACAGGTTTTGTTACTCAAAGGTCTGCCATTAAACACCCAACAAAGTTAATGCTTTACAATGATGATTAAGAAGGAAACTGAAAATAAGCATCTTTCACATCTGTACAATCTTGAATTTATCGATGATAATATTTGGGAATATGTCTCCCCGTGTCAGCGTGGGTTCTCTCCGGGTACTCCGGCTTCCTCCCACAGTCCAAAGACATGCAGGTTGCAGACATGCATTGAAGACTCTAAATTGCCCGTAGGTGTGGATGTGAGTGTGAATGGTTGTCTGTCTCTATATGTCAGCCCTGCGACAGACTGGCGACCTGTCCAGGGTGTACCCTGCCTTCGCCCATTGACAGCTGAGATCGGCTCCAGCACCCCTGCGACCCTTAACTGGATAAGCAGGTTACGGAAAATGGATGGATGGATGTCTGCGTCAACTCAAGCACCACAAAAAGAGAAAAGACAACATTAGAGAGCAGTGTGATGTACATTCTCACTTTTTTCCCCCCCTACTCTTTCTCCCTCCGTCCTTCCCTTCCTCCCACTCCACTCTCCTAACTTTTGAAGTGCACCGCGAGGCAGAGCCGCAGAGAGTGAAACAGACAGCCAAAAGCAGTGTAATGGACAGTTCGGGCATTTTCCAACCTGTTTTTGGAGCACTACAGCAACTTGTATATCTCTAAGGGGCCTTTGTGAGCAACCAAATTGAGAATATCAAGAAATATTGGACTCAACATATTTACACTCCCCCTTTTCTCCTGGGAAGAAAAGCGAAATGGAAGGTGGGGGACGATGCTCTGACAGAAAATGCAAACAGTTCCAAAACACTCGGGTATTAGGAAATATTTTCGACAGGTTTCTCAAACTATCAGCTGCCGAAATTACCTTTAAACGGGGCCAGAGATGTCAAAGCTACACTGCTTGACGCACAAAGAAATGTATAGGTAGAGACAGTGGCAGTGTGCTCAGATGAGCAAGCAGGAGCATCAGCATTTTAGGAAGGGTATTTCAAGTGTGTGTGTTTGTGTGTGTGTGTGTGTGTGTGTGTGTGTGTGTGTGTGTGTGTGTGTGTGTGTGTGTGTGTGTGTGTGTGTGTGTGTGTGTGTGTGTGTGTGTGTGTGTGTGTGTGTGTGTGTGTGTGTGTGTTAGCAAGAGAGAGGGAGAGGGGGAGAGAGAGAGAGAAAATGCCCTCAGGCGCTGAACAGCACACTTACTTTTCCTAGGCGCTGATACACATCTGTATTCCCCAATGAATGGCATCACACACACACACACACACACACACACACACACACACACACACACACACACACACACACACACACACACACACACACACACACCTCTCTCCCTTCCCCAATCTATGTCAGTTTCCATACACATGGAACTGTGGCCATCTTCAAAAGAGCTTTGAAAGGAGAAAGGACAAGCCAAATGTGTCTGCTGTAAAGTAGAGCTGTACTGCCCAAGTCCCTAAGAGGGAGAGTCATGTGTGTTTGCTTGCAATTGTTTCAGTTAGCTTGCTTGCACAGTTTGGGCGGAGGGCGGAGTGAGGTGTGTGCTTCTTATCCAATAGGTCAGACTTAGTGGCGCCTTTTCAACAGATGAGCTGGGAAAGGCTCCATAGAATCCTGTCACTCCAGGGACCATTTCAGTATGAGTATATAAGTCCAGTGTTTGATGACAGGGCTTTTCTGTACCCTGTCACGGCCTTTTGGAATGGGACAATTGCTCGGCTCCCTGTACTGCTGCCTGCAGCATTGTCGAGACCAGCTCATTTCTCGTTGACTGCAGGGAAGTGAATAAGGGTTTGGTTGTAACATTAGTACATCCATCATCCAGCAGCAAAAGTTAAGTACTGTCAATGAGCCGCAGCCTGTTAAAGCCAGCTGCAGACCATAGGGATGCAGCGATACCACTTTTTTCAGACCAAGTACGAGTACTAACATTTGGGTACTTGCTGATACCAAGTACCCATGGGAGCACTAAAAAACACCATTACAGAGGAACTGGGGATTGCCTGTTTTGGGTATACACTGCAGCTGGCTGTATGACGATTTAACATGTTTTGCATCGAGTTATCTTTGCAGATGGGCTCATCTGACAAAAGGTCAATGTCACATTGCCATAAAGTTGTTCCGGGTGTGGTTGTATCGAGTAGTTTTACGAGTATGAAGGCATGAGCACAGTATCGGACCCGGTACCCAGTACTGTATCCATCCTTTGCAGACAACAAGCTCAACTCATTCTGCAGAACCCTGAAGCCCCGTCTCCCTTCCTGCACAGAGAGCTATCCCCTGTTTGGTCAAAGCTTATTCATATTGAATGTGTTGCAAGTCCAAATTTCACCATTTTAAGCACTGCTTAGACACTTGGGTCCCCAGCAATACACCCAGCCAAGTGTGACGTAGCTTGGATGAATGGTTCTATAGATACATGAAGGACATGTATATAATCCATGAAGCCTTTTATGTCAATTACACTTCATCATTTGGTATTGGTTTGCCTTATGCAAAAAAAAAAACAATTCCACTAGCAGTGGTCGGCACCAGCAAGAAGCCTGAATATTATGTAAATAGATTTTTAATTCTTGAAAATTAGATTAAACTTTGTTCATGGAAGTTCAAATATCATAGGCAGTAGGGTATCAGTAAGGTGATATGTGTTGTCTTTGACATTTGAATGTGTTTATGATGTTAGTCCAGATTGAACTTGGTGCACTACAGTTGTCTTATAACATGTGAAAGGCACCATTTTATGAGCAAAATCGTTAAATCATTACATTTTGATTATTCAATAGTATGTTCAGAGTGATTGCAACAGGACAAACACAGCAGCTGAAAAGGCAAAAAAGTGACTCTGAGGTGCCTACTCAGGAAATTAAAAAGTCATATTCTCTGACATTTTCAAGTGAAGCAACAGGCCAAATATAAGATTGTTTAGTTTAGTTTCTGCTCTAAGGAGTAGATACATGCTTTGACTTGATGAAGGTTGACATCAGTGAGCAAGATACACACACACACACACACACACACACACACACACACACGCCACAAGCAGCTTGACATGCTGCTTGTTCGTCTTGAGCAAAGCTACTGTCACTACTTGTACCCCAGAGCCAGCTACTTTAAGAGCATCAGCAGTTTGGAAAGAGTACTTGAATGTGTCTGAGTGAGTGAGTGAGTGAGTGAGTGAGTGAGTGAGTGAGTGAGTGAGTGAGTGAGTGAGTGAGTGAGTGAGTGAGTGAGTGAGTGAGTGAGTGAGTGTGTGTGTGTGTGTGTGCGTGCATAAGCATCAATACTAAATCAAATAGACACCTTTCATTTTACAAATTATATAATCATTCACTACTTTCGTACAAACCACATTTGCTTATGTAGAATACACTGATCGGGGAGGGACAATTATTTTTATATATTTAGTAGTAGGTGTGTGGAGTGTGTTCTGTTTTGGTCAAGTGTTTGTTTTTTGGATGCAAAAACCTTGTCTTTCTAATCTTCTAATCTAATGTTGTTGTCACATTGAACTACCTGGATGAGGCTTTCAGACAAGTAGGGCTCTATCCATTACTGTTTTTCTTGAGCAATTTCAACATATTAATGAAAATTAATCCTTGAGGAGAAAGTGCGCACTATTTCTTGTCACATCTGAGAAATTAAAGAGCAACACCACGTGAAAATCTTGTGTTTTGGGACTTTTGGAGGTTTAACTTTGCACCTTGAAGCTGTCGAAGTTTACATGATGTGTCACTTTAACATCACTTGTAGGAGTAGTTAGAAGTGCAACAGAGCACCCTTCTGATCACACCCATCAGTGGCGGCTCCTGTAGGTCAGAGGTAAAATAACACTTTTGTTCAGTTTAGATTATATGTTATTTTTTAATGTGCCATGAATGATGTACATGTTGATTAAATGATGTGATGTTCTATACTAGACATATTGAAACATTGTAACAGAAGCAAATGCATTGAAATGAGTCTCACATTCACAAACATGTTTAATAGTAGTTAGAAAAGAGCTTTCTGATGTATAAATATTTGTGGTGGTTTATTATTATAACAAATTGGTGACAAAATGACTGTAACATTCTTGCTTGCACTGGCTGTTCAATCAATGAAACTTGCTTTCAAATGTTAAATCTGTTTACAGATACAGCATCACATAGAAAATGTCTACCTAGGCTATTAAGATAATAATACAAATAAAACTTTAATAACTGACATTTCATACTTTCAGTTATAAGAAAAAAACAACTAATATTGATCTTTATGTACAGTCATCTTGAACTGGAGCTATAAAAAGAATGTGCCAAATTAAATATTGAATTTTGGCTTGGACTTTAAGATGAGCCTGGTCTCCTATTTGTTTTACTTGCTTCTAAGTCACTGATGCCTGGTGGCAGTGGTTCTAAAAGGTTTTCTTACTTCCCAATAAATAAGCTATGATCCAATGCCATGGGTATGGAATATGTCAGTCATTTAGAGCACACGAGGCCGAAGATACACTCACCCACTTCACAAGAGAATGTATCCACACACAGGAGATCCATGACTGACAGCATATTTCAGGCTCTAGATTGCCACATAGAAATGTTTGCCCACACACTTCATCTGTTCACAGCACATGTCACAGATGACCTTCCTCTTTAGAGCTATAACTGAGCCAGTGGCGGGCGACTTGTTGTGAGGGACGCCACATTAGTCACCAGCCACGACACAGCTGGGAGGTGCAATGTGACCTGCTCATTACGCTCTGCTCTCCTGTATGCCATTAGCAGTCCCATTTTATCCATGATTACTGTGCATACAACATCACTGAAGCTCGTTCATTCATTACCTGCACCTCGCCTTCATTCAGACCAAAGAAAGCCATTTTAGCCTTTATTTGTGAAATGAAGACCAGATTGATTTGAATCCAAAAGATGATGAACAATTGGCTTCCGTTCACATCGTTATAAAATAATTAAGTCTTTTCAAAATTTTAGGGATTTTACTTTTTAGAAATTATATTAGCTTTAGGGCGACACCTTTAGTCTCATAGTGATAGTACTGTGTTTAACATAATAAATCCCCTTTTTTATGTAAAAGTCACAAAGCTGTAGTTACTACACTGTCTGTGTAATTGCAATTGTCTGCTATCTAACACAGCTACTCAGCTAGATATTGTGGCATTGAACAGTTGTTTGTTGTTTTGACTTCTGTGATTTTTTTCTTTTAATAGAACAACTGTGTGTGTTACATTTTCGGGACTTAAGTAATATATTATAGTAAAAACTATATCATGGACACTGCTAACCACTACACCACCGTGCAGCCCCGACTTAAGTAATATATTATATCACACTGGCGTCAGCTATATTGTCCTCAATTAAGCCATGTCTTTGGACTGTGGGAGGAAGCCCAGCTATATTTTGTGCTTTATTAAGATTTGAAGGTCCTAATATAGACCTGCTTTGTACTAAATACTTGCTTGAATGTAGTTGTTGATTCTACCCTGTCCAATAGCAGCTTTACATTGCAATATGTCATAAGCTATAACTTCAAAATGCAACCAATGCAACACATTGGTCACTGGAAATTGTACTTTTTAGGCATCAAATAGGCACATAAAACTGCAGGGGATTGCAACTCCATTGGATCCTATATTCCATAGTGTTGTTGTGGCTAACATAATTACAAACCATTTACTGTTCCACCCAAAGCTCTATGAAAAACAGACCACCTTTGCACGGGTTGACTATTCTGATTGAGAATGAATGTAATGCATTTTGAACAAAACTACATCCGCCACAACATAAAACAATACAAATTAACGTTATGATGAATGATTTACTTAAAACTGCATTTTTTTAAAGACGCGAGGGAAATGTTTACCTTGTAGCTGCACTTAAAAATCAATTAAAGAAGTCTTTCTGCCATTAAACCAATAAGAGCAACAATAAAATAAAGCAAACAAATAAATGTTACTGTGTAATTCCTCTTGGGAAATCTCTTTGCCAGTTTCCTGTTGCTGAGTAGGAGTCAGTACAATTGAATTATCATCTCTGCGGTCACTGATGAAGAGAAACCTTCAACACTGCCATCCCCATGATAAAAAACAAATGTTTTCTCAATAGAACAACAACGTCCTTAAAGTCTTACGATGAGTGTCAAAGAGACGACAGGCAATTCCCATTTTTTCAACTTTTTCACTAGCCTTCTTTCACCTCCTCAATCTCTCTCGCCTGATGTAAGGTACAGAGCGGGCTATTATCTGTCAGGAGCTCATTTTCTGGTTCCCACACTCTGCCACTGTGGCCGATCAGCATCTGATGGGATAGACCGTGTCAGAGCCTTAATCCTAATGATCTGTCTGGTGAGAGAGAGTGAGTGAAGAGTGGAATTAGGAAAAAGATAAACAAGCACAATAGTCGAGGCGGTTCTGGGAGAAAAGAGACAGGAGGAAAAAGGAAGAGCACATGAGACTGACTGAGAGAATAGGGCTGCAAAAAGAGAGCGGGTGAGTAAGCAGTGGAATCGTCGTGGTAAGCTGTTGAAGCGGCCTGTCACCGTCACTCAGCCTGCCTTCATCTGCCCTACGAAGCTCTGCAGTCTCTCTCACTGATGCTTCCTCTATCTAATGCCTTTGTATTCAATGCCTCTTTAAAACTAGCTATAACGCCGCCCCTCTGTTGTCCAAATAGTCAAAGGTGAATAATGATGCATGCATTCACGGGATCCTAAAGGGACTGATAGACCTCAACGGTTTGATTCCTGTCCGTCTTGGACATGTCTCAGTGACACAAAGAGAACGGGGAGAACATGTTGTTTTTGAATAAAGTGCATAAATGCTTCATAGCTGCACATCAAATGGCCATTCATGCACACATACAAAGATGGACACACATAATTGATCATGGCTATGTAAATAATGGTATTTAATAAGTGTTTTCAATGTGTTAGTCATATTTAGACTATTGTGGGATTGTATAGTTTGCTTAAAACCCTGACCATGAGGCATCTTCTAAACATTCACAGCTAGAAAATCATTTTCTTGTCCCTGCCCACCCCAGTGTCTCTGTTTGTCAGGTCTCTTTCAGTCTTTTTGTTTTCTGTCTTTCTTACTTCTCCTCTTGCATATTCTCCCTGGCTCTGTCTCCCAATCCCTGTTCTGTTTTTTCATCACCCTGTCCATTCTAGCAGTTACTTTGTCAAGACCTCATTGATGGACTGATGGAGAGAAGTGAGTTAGACCTCAGGTCAAGGATTGCTTAATGTGGGTACTAAAAAAAGAGGCCTTCCAATCAAACTTGAATCAAAGATGACAAAGAGAGTACTTCTGACCTCATATGAATTCAAAATCCGTAATCCACATAAATATTAACACCACTTTGAAATACTAAAGGTTTCTGCTTTGTGCTTCAGTATCACTTCAGATTTATTTCTGCTGGCTGAATATCTTAACTTGTCTTTGCTGATACAACTGACCAGGGCATAGAATAAGACATAGAACAAAGGGTCAAACAAATCCTGTTAATGCTAAGATGTGAGTCGAGGGTTTAAAATAAAAATAGTCTTTTGTTTCTTGCCCAGCTGTTTATAATAAACCGTATATAATCATATCCGTGTAAATAAACTGTAAATTAAAGTGTGTAAGTTGCTTTTGCTGATAATTGTTCTGTGGTTAAAATAGCAGCAAACTTTAGACATAAGAGATGGAAAATAAAGAGAATGTTCTGTGTATTTTTGTTTGTGCCTTGTGATAAACATATGATAATCATCTGTGAGAGACAACAGCATGTAAAGTGGCATCATCTGGCAACTGTCAGAAAGACTGCTTAGTTTTGACCAGATTTATTTATCTATTTATTTTCATTTTCAGCTCAGGTGGTACTGTAATCATCAATACAACACCACAAGATAGTTGTAAGGCAGGGAACAGATGGTCTTGGTGTGTTCTGCATAGCCCTATTTGTTGATATCCACTTAGATGTTGTCTAACTTTGTAATTCTCCTCCTGGTTGACGGCAAAAATAACCCATCTGTGATGCCTCAAAATATTATCAGAGTATAATGACCATAAACACGTCTGTCCTGAGTGATTGATCGTGTCCTTTGATCACGTAATCGATCATAAATGTCATAGTTACTGATAAACTGCTGAATGTACTCTGCAAGCAATGCAAGTGATGCTAGCTGATCAAAACAATACGTTAGAAACAGAAAATGCAATAGAGTGGGAAATGGATAGGGGAAAAAAACTTGCAGTAGATTGACCAGTTATGCAGGATGACATTGAAAACAAAATTATTTGAGAAAGATGTACAGTACCAGTCAAAAGTTTGGACACCTTCTCATTCAACTACTTTGAAGAATAATAAAAATAAAGAAAAAACATTGAACGAGAATGTGTGTCCAAACTTTTGACTGGTACTGTATGTTGAAAAACTACCTATTGATTCCCTTTTTCCCATCCTGTGGAGGTGTTAGAGTTGTGTGAAAAAGACGAACAAACTGTTCATTTGTGTGACAAGTTTGATTCATATTGAGGCAGTGATTTGACACGTACCAAATCAATGAGGATTCAGACTTACAGTTACTACACATTACTATTTGACCCAGTAAGTGTGCTGCAAAGCACACTGAGCTTGTAGTGAAGGAGACAGATGAATACTTAGCTGATAGTCATGTGTTTCTGTATGTAGAGCAGCAGAAAAAAGCCTTATAGCAGCCTTGATTTTGTCCGACGACCGCTTAGAAATATATTAAGGGTCTATTTGTCTTGCCGGCTATTCAGTTATACTGCTCCTCCTGTAGGATCCTATGGGGAACCAGGGAAGGTGGGATATGTAATCCCTACTGTATATTCTGGGCCTGCTCCAAGTTCTCCTCACAGTTAGACGTGCCCGGAATACCTCCACAGGGAAGTGTCCAGGAGGCATCCTGATCCGATGCCTCAAACCACCTCAAAAGGCTCCTTTCAAAGTGAAGGAGCAGTGATTTTATTCTGAGCTTCTCCCAGATGTCTCAGGGCATCAGCCGCTCCCTAAGGATGAGCCCAGACACCTTAAGAAGGAAACTCTTTTTATCTGCAATTTTGTCGGGTCACAATCCACAATCTGAGGTGGAACACTGAATCCAACATCTGAAAACATAAAAGAAATGTCTCCACTAAACCTTCAAAGTGGCTAATTATGGGTATTTGGTTTCTAAAACGGTTTATCTCACCAATTCCATTTCCTCTTTCACAAGAAGTAATAATTAAGCAATCCATTATAGATTGTAATACTTCTCTGCAATGAAGGCTGCTGGAGATCTGCAGTGTTTTCAGTGATGTTCAGCTTTGCGATAATTAACTGAAAATGAATTTGAGATGACTCATGACATTTTCCTTGTCTTTTAAATTAGATTGCGCTTGGTGTTACAATAAAATATATCATTTGATTTACATTAAATCTGTCAGCATATTTATTTCACACAAAATAATTTTGCTTAAACTTAAAGAAAATGTAAATTGTTCTGTCTCAATAGTACAATCTAAATATGCTCCCTCAGGCTTGGCTCAACCTATAGGAGTTTTAACATGTTCTTATCCAAACTCATCACTACAGACACTTGGTCAGGCAGGACCCTTAACTTCACTTTCTAACACACTGGGTAGCCAAGTCTGTCAATCTATGATGCTCCACTACAGTCACAGTAAACGTTGTACATTCAAACAATAACACTTGCTTAGGTTTAGGCAACAAAACCACTTAGTTAGGTTTAGGAAAAACTTCATGGTTGGGCTTAAAATAAGAATGAAAACTAAGTTGAACGTAAAAATGTAACTTTAGTACGTAAAACATTTTGGGACACAAGTAGCGGTCTCCTTGTAAACAGTCGTGTTTTTTTTTTTTTTTACCAATCCACCTCCCCTCTCAACCTCCATGAGTGTTTTGTTTTTTTCCTTTATGCTACCTCATCAAACTCCTGGAGCGTTTTTGTCTGAGCTTCCTAATAATGTTGAATGGTGGATTAGTTTGTATTGTAGTTACTTGAAAGCCTGACGCGTCTAATACACAAAGCGTTCCTACAGCAAGTTGTTGTACCATGTCAGTCTCTGTTTTGTTTACACCTGCTTTCTGTTGGAGATTGGAGAGAATAACATCTATGTAGCTTTGGCTTATGTGTGTGATGCAACCCGACTTTAAAACTGATCTAATGACATGTAAAGTAATTATGTGGGTCTGGAAAACGGTTAAATGAAGAAAGAATCATTAAAGGTTCATACTTCTTGTCAGGATGATTTCTTCTATTCTAGATGTGATACACACATAGAATCACACATTATCTTTTCAGTGCTTCCACCTCATATACATTTAAGAGGACAATCTAATTAATCAAGTTCATTGATCCGTCTCTTTTTTATGTTGCTTTTCTCTATGCCTCTCTTTTAAAATATAAAAGAGTCTTAAGGAATATAAACTGTAACATTATGTAAGCTGTAGGTATAGAGGATGTTTTTTGTTTTTTTTTACAATAGTAAAAGTTTGGTATAAGGTGTCAGGTTTTCTGGAACTGAAGGAAATTTCTGACATTACCACCTTGGAGGGCAGCTGTTACACTGGCTTTGCTGCAGCCATGCCTCCTGTGACTAATCCAATCTTTACAGGATAGGGAACTGCCTGGCTCGCTGATTGCTTGGCTTGTCCATGTTTTATTGGCTGGCTGGTTTGCTGGCTGGTTTGCTGGCTGATTTGCAAACTGAAGCTCGCTGTGTGAGAGGCTTGCATTTGCAGTCTGCTGTCTGGTTGTGGCTTGGCTTCTGTGACTAATCTAATCTTTATTGGGTAGTGGCTGGATAGTTGGCATATTGTTTTTTTTGCAATTGTTGGACGGTAAATAGGGGGGATGAGCATATTCTATGAACTGTTTTTTTGTTTTTCTATTACACTGTGAGGTAGCAGCCAATGTGAAGCAAGGGTGTGCTTATAGAGGATCTTCGACTAATACCCCATGATAATGCAGAGTAAATTCCAGGATAAGACTCTGAATTTGTCATTTTGGATCCAGCCTAAGAAAAGTAGAAGAGACTGTAAATGCAATGGTGCTTAGCTGGTTCCCGTGACTGAAAGCTGCTAAAGTGACCAACTGTGTATTAAGCTTGCTGACTGTTGGACAGTTTATCTGTGAAATAAAAGCATGTGGCTATATATATTGTTCACAGCATGAAAAAATAATCACATGTTAGTAAGGTCTATAAAAAGTAGAGGAGGGCCCCAGGAAAAGAAAAAAAAAAGACCATACAGATCAGAGTGAGGGATAAAAAACAAAAAGAGATCCACAGCAAATTAGTACAAAGTGTCAGAGAAGAGGCATCGTCATAACCGTCTTAGTATGTCTCTAACAAACCAACACTGTAAAGCTTTTGACTTAGCTCCAAGCTTTCCAGCAGCTTATAACCCCCACGGAAGGTACGAAATCCTTAAGACATCTAAAGAAAACCTCGCACATGACTAAAAAGAAAAATATGACAGCAGTGTTTTTTATGTGTTTGGCAGCATAGACATAGCAAAAATTGGATATCATATTGCAGCAGTAACCAGCTCTCACCTGTCAACCTACAGTCCAATTTATCAAAGAGAGAGTGTGAGAAGGAGACCTGTGAGAAATAACAGGGGCAGGACCAGAAGAAAACAGGTTTATTGTCTCAGAGAGAGAGAGAGAGAGAGAGAGAGAGAGAGAGAGAGAGGCTGGGAAGGATTCTCCATTTGACTGGCTGACTATATCTTTATTGCATTTATACAACGTGACTTTTGCATGAAGTGTTTTAGTAAAAAAAATGTATTCTGGATTTGTCCTCAGCTGGGGTTAGCACGGAAGCAGTAAACTTAAAAGGAAAGACTATGCAGTAAAAGGTGGAGAGAAAGGGTGTTTGACTAACTGAATGGAGGTTGAAGTAAGCATGATTTAAACTGCCAACAAGGCGCTGTTTTTTTCTTTTTTTTTTAGAGTCTGGCCTCTACAACGTCAGCTGTTATTACACTCACATTCTGCCACAAAATTCTTCATGAAAGAACTCTTACATTGATTATGGGGTATGCACATATCTGCAATTTGAAGCAGTTGAATATTACAAAAATAAAGGCAATTTACTGCAGGAAATGGTACAAATAACACCCAGGCTTATAACAGAGTCAGTCTTACGTTCGCTTGTCTTTTCATTTTCCATGTTTGTCCATCATGACTCACCAGCATCGTCATCTCCCACCAGATGACCATTTCCAAGTGAAAAACAGTTGGTAAACAACAGATATTTCATGCTGAATGAATACACTTCAGATGGCAGAAATTATACATTTTTCTCACCAGTGGTGAATGATTTGCCCATTTCAGATTCAATTTATTTTTTATTTTTTTAATCTTTTTGACATAGTCAGTAATATATTTCATCTTCTTCGCAACTTTATGATGCCAACATTAAATTCACTGTGACCTTACCATTTCAAAAGAAGACAGAAGTTAGTTAAGCACTTTTATTGGTTGTCCATCATCTGGATTTGTCTTTTTTAGGGTTTGTATGGATATGTATGGGTACGAGTGTGGAGTAATGTACTCAGAGAAAGGTTGCGAGTCAGTCTAAAGAGTATCCATCTTAACAAAGAGGATTTAATAGGCAGAGGATGCTATTGTACAAGACAGCACTTTATAAATTATGGGATGGTGTTGAAAATTGTCTTCAACACCAACCCAGCCAATTTATCCGAATCTAAATCCTGTTACTGAGGGAAATCTAAAGTTACCACTTGTATGTGATGTCAATCAATTATTTGAACAGTGATGCTTGCCCTCACATTCAAGTATTACACAGCATCAAGTCCCCCTCAGCTCAGAATACTGTAAAACTTCTGTATGTCGTTATTTTTTTTATGAGTGGAAGTCCGTTTTTATATACATATTCAACACTGTGACTCTTTGCACATAGTCGATGTCAGCTGTATTGCATGAAAAACAAATCTTATACGTAATATTAGAGATTATATGTTAATATTTCTGAGAATCCTGGTGCAGCTGCCGATTGGAGTTTGATAGTCTCACAATTATGTCAGCCTTTTTAGTCTTTATAATAACAGCCTAAAAACACTGCCATTGAGGGTCTCCAGGATTCACTCATAAAGTATTCAAATGTTCTGGTAAAAGCTTTTAAACAATACTCTTTTGTTAGAATATGCTATTAAAACCCACATGGGAGCAGGTGAGTTGAATCCTAACAAAGTTAAAATATAGCATATATATATTATATATATATATATATATATATATATATATATATATATATATATATGTGTTATTATAGTAGCCAGGGCAGATGACCATTTACCTAACAAATGGACTGCATACTTTCTGAGGGTCATTGGAATAAAGCTTCTTTTTCAAAAATACATTGTGGAGTGAAAGCCAGTTACACAAGGGCTTATCTTGATGTTGGGCATCCATCCACCCAACTGATGCTTAATCTAGCTCTTTACTAAAATCATTCCCAACAATTCAGAAGCTAACCCTCCGGCAATGTTTTATATACATGTCCAGATTCATGTGATTATCAGAAACATTGGAAATGAATTTTCTGGATTGCATAGTATATGCAAATTTACATCAAGGCGCTGAACATATTTTCATCTCAGCTTCTCTACTAGAGATAAGATCCCTTACATACTATAATATCCACAAAATGCTTTACAGTATTCACTTGTCTCTCGTGTACTTCAAACATAGCTGCATAAATCATTATCTCCAAAGTCATATGCATGCAAGTCTAATTTTTTTTTTTAACTTTTTAAATCAAATTCAACTTACACAAAATTATTTGTAATCATTCCTTATACATCAGAACATTAACAGTGAGAGAATGATTATGTTGTCCCTATGCGACTCTACCCTGGCCTCCTACAACAGATGCACTTCAGATCCGCACACAGTCCACCCACGCACACATGATATAACCTCTGCATATGAGCGCAAGCATGTCTGTTTGTAGAGAAGCTGAGGAGACTGTGGCCCTGCAGAGCAATGTTTATACTGACTAATTGGCGCTGCATCAATGTTGTTGATTTGGTGGCGTGAGAACTGTAGTAAACACTGAATTATGTGAGCCGTTTTGCTGCAACACTTGTGCCAACATTGTAGGATCTGTCATGACAACATTTCTGATATTAGCAGGAGAGGTGTTGGATGGGAGACCCTGTATTCAGGCCTGTGCCTTTGTGTATTAAAAGTCTACCTGTGTAAAAGCAGGCGCCCGCTAGCTACTTCTCTCCATATTAATTAACCTTTATGTCTTTTCTCTCTGCCAGCTCTTCACGTCATTGTCTGCCTTCTGGCAAACACACACATGCAGACGCATACAGGCCCACTGCTGGTTTTTCACTCCTCCCTCCATATGTGACATTTACCACTCTGAGGTGTCAAGGGACCTGAATGCAAATGTGTGGGTGTGTAGTCAGAGTTTGCTGTACTCGTGAGGGCAGAGTTAACTGCCTTAATATGATTAAGTTATTGATAAAGGATCATTGATGAATGCAGGAAGATTGGTTTCTGCCAAGACTGATGACAGGTTTGTGTGTGCACGTCTGTATGTTAGAGTGATCGTTCAAGTGTGTGAGTTGCATAAAGCAATCAATTGCTCCCCGCAGACCTTTACACGCTAACATAGGTTGATGTATGTGAGAAGATGAACAGCATCTGCACATGCATAGAGGACATTTTTCCCACATCTACATGGATTTATGTATGGTAAGGTTTCAAAGACAACCAGGGGAGAAGGTATGAATATGTGTGAAAGACAAAGTAATATAGAGTGCAAAGGTATTGAAGGAAAGGTGGAAGAGGCAGCAGAGTGGGGGGGCAGCAGTAAGATGAGAGAGAGAGAAAGAGAGAGAGAGAGAACGAGTCAGAGACAGGTGGTTGAGAATGAAGATATGAATGCTGAGAGGAGAACATAAAGATGTAAAACTAAAACATTGAATAAGATAAGTGAGACAATAGATAAGACAGTTCACAGGGGAAACAAACAATGCCAATTGTATAAACAAGTTAGAGCATCTATTTTAGACTGAGCAGCAATACCCACATATATTCCTGCAAATCTAAAATAAAACGTCTTTGAATGTGTGCATTTCATAGAGAGTGGGTTATTTTAATTGGCAGTGTGTGCATCCTTTTGGCTTTGGATTATGTACCTTGGATTCTGAAAGTCTAAATATGTGCGACATATTTAGCTGTGACTAACGGATATATTTTTACTAATATGCATCATACAACCTTGTTCATGCATTTTAGAGCTGACGCAACAGGCTCCTGAAAGCAGCAGTTGGCATGGCAGCCTCCGGTCCTCTGCATTCTTCTGTTCAACACACAATCTGAGAAAGCCAGCAGATTGTAGATGGAGGGCTCTCCTCCGTCTGTCTTGGTATAGACAATTGTCAGCTGGCAGGCACTCAACATCCGATGCCCACGCTTCTTGTCTCTTGCTTCCAGATGCAGCATATACTTGGCATCATCCCCCACACCGCTGTCCGCTCTCCTATGGGATAGGAAGCCATACTCCGCCCCCCTTCCCTTTTTTCTTCCAACATCCTTACAGACTGTTAATACGCCCTTTCACTACCCTCACTACTGAAATCATTGGTTTACGAGGCAAAAACAGGTGTAACCGATTCCTGCCAAGGAGGCACAGCTGTGTACACTTACCCTGACAACTCTACTGCACATTTGAATCACATTTTGATTTGGGATGAATTCCAGTCTTACTGCAAGAAGAAGGGTAGGAGAAAAAGGACAGAGTTTCTGCAGTATCTTGTATCCACTAGTGGTAGGGATAACTTTAGAGGACTTCAGCCCACACTGACCGCTTTAAGGTGGACCAGCTATTCTCCATTCCCCCCAGCGTTACCTTAACGTCTGGTAAATATTGAGTGAATTAAATATCTTGACCTAAGTGTGCAGATCACTATTAACTCTTTTGTTCACAATAAAATATCTGTAGGCAATCAATCAAACTCATTTGCTTAAGGTTTTCTGGATTGTATTCATTATTGGTTAGGGATGTTAATCTTAGCTGTTGCAACCATACCGATGTAAAATTGTAGAGCTTACTGTCGAGAGCTCAAGCTTTTCCCGGAGGCCATCCTCATCTGTTCATTTAGGCCCCCATTGCTTGGACCAAAGCCATCGTCAAACCATATTCAGCTCAACTATCAACCTGTACAATTTAGTGTATGCATATTACATGGTGGTGACACTATACTGGTGACAAAAACACCTGGCAACTCACACACAGACTCACAAGGGAAAACAATACCAAAACAATACCAGCGTAGCTATTGCAGCTGGTAGATAAATACCAACAGGGCCTTTTTTTATGTCAAGTGAAAAGATGCAGGAAATATGATGTGTCATGGAGGCAGCACATGTCTGTCTGCATCCCTCCACAGGCCAACAGCAGACTTATTATTGACCAGACTGCAGCGCAGAGGAAACAGGAAATGCAAACTGGGGGAAAGTAGTAATGCATCTTGGATCACAGCATGGTCTGTATAAAAATAAATAAAAGTTTGCCTCATTTGTTAAAGAGACTTCAATACCATGTCTGTGGTTCTTAGATCAAATAGCAGATAAAGACCTTTAAATTCCCATATGTTTTGAAACTGAAAATGGTAATATCTGTGTGCAAGCTTATCGCTCGGCAGCTTTCAAAAACTGAAGTACCTTTTTAGGTTGTAGGACTAGTAATGACCTCTAGAGACTGCTAAAAAAAAAACTGATGACCCATGTTCAGTGTTGACCAACTTCCTTTTTTCTCTATAGCCCTATTCCATGGCATCAACATTGGCATCATTTTTCATCATCACTGGTCCATCTTCTCTTCTTTTCAGGCGGAGGGAGTACAAGAGAGCAGGAGGGGGAGTGGGGTAGGGAGACAGAACAAGATATGGGGGAGAAACCCAGCCAAACAATCATGCCCCAGCATTAATTGGCAAACAATAACCCTGTTTCCACCAGCCAGTCATAATCTGGCCCCTTTGGCTGGCCTGCACATGATTGGCTAGAAGTGCTCACACGGTGCCCTGAGTGCTTCACGGTTCGATGATCCCCTTTAATTCCTTTCTATCTGCACTGCATCACTTTTGTCCTAAACGTTCTATCTCTTTCTATCCATCTCTTTTAAGCAATTTAATGTCCTTTATGCTCCCTCTCTCTCCTTTCCTCTATTTCTTTCTTTCTGCAAATTAGGCAGCCAATAAGGCATGACATGAGGCTAGAGGGAATTGTGGGTATTGGAGTTTATTGGAGTTCACAGTCTGCGAGAGAAAGAGCAAATCATGTTGCCAGACGGATTTTATACCAGAGCCTCATTGCACAGGGAGTATTTGGTTTGACTGGCAGCTGCTCCTTGACTTGAGTCGTCAATGTTTGTTTGTGTGTGTGTGTGTGTGTGTGTGTGTGTGTGTGTGTGTGTGTGTGTGTGTGTGTGTGTGTGTGTGTGTGTGTGTGTGTGTGTGTGTGTGTGTGTGTGTGTGTGTGAGAGAGAGAGAGAAGACAGAGAGAAGACACAAGTATTGTCTTCTTTTATCAAATCATGTCTGCTTTTAAGTGACAGAATTCGGCCAAAGAGTAAACAATAAGTATGTACGTACCACTTACCACTTACATATTTAATTTTGTGCTAACTCATGAGTGAATAATTGATTTATAAATGACGATGGAATAAATTATTGTAACACTGAAGTCACTGAATGACTGTTTAGGATATTAACCTTTTAAAAATTAGAGATGATTGCAACTCAGTTCAATAAAATATTTGAAAATCCATTTATTTCAAATAAATTGAGTGTTTTAGGACGAGGGGCTTTGATGATGAAACAGTTATTAATTTAATAGCACAAAACACAAATGTTAATACATTAAGGGGAGACAGACAGAGGAGAGAGGTAGTTTCTCCCCTTCTGAAGAGGAATTGCAGACTATAAGAAATCAGTCAAGAAAGGCCGATTGATAGAGAGAGAAAGAGAGAGGGTGGCCTATAAGGATTGCTCAGTTCCTCTTTAATGTCCTCTATACCTTTCTCATTTGCTTCCTATGTTTGCTCCATCAGCGTTGGTCTACACACATACCAACGCACACACACACACACACACACACACACACACACACACACGTACACACAGAGTGCATTCTGTCCATTTACATCCTGTTCCACAATTATTCTCGACAGAGCTCTCACCCTTCCTCTCCCCCTCTTCAATCTCCTCCTGCCTTCTCCCCTTCACTTGTCTTTGCATGTCTCATATTTTGCTCATCATTGTGTTTGACAGACATTTTAACCCTAACAACACGTAATTGCTTTTCCCTCTATACTTGACTTATTTTGCCTCCAATTTAAATACAGTCACCTTCCTCTTTTTTCCCTCTTTACGTTACCTTTCCTTTCTTTTCTTATCATGCTTTACTTATACTTAATGTCTTAACACTTCATTTTCATTCAACCTACATGTCCTACAAGAACTTTAGAAGACTGCCTTCTCTTTTTACTATACAATATGCTGAATTCTTTCAAAAAAGAAACAAATGTAATGCACTGCAATTGTGCAAGAAAGGACAGAACATAAACATAAAGCGAGTACATATCTGTTCGTAAGTGGTCAGGCTCAACAAGTGCGATGAGGGAGATAAAGGTGAGAGGTGAGCTGAAGTAAAAAAAGGTGTGAAAAGTATACATTATAAGTTCACACTTTCTCCACCATAATTGTAGCAGCTCCTTTCTCAGCCAAGTTTCTGGCGCGATTAACAATTTGAGGCATCAGATTCTAACTTTACATAACAACATGATATTACCATATTTAGCCTCCTTGTTAGTCTCCATTATCTATATTATCTTGTATATATGCAGGTTTGCAGATCATGCGTGACATAACTTTAAATATACATTCCAAGATTTTAGATATTCCAAATAATTTCCCCCTGCATATGAAGCATGCAACAGAAGAGCAGTGACATTGAACTTGTACAGTGCTAGCTGCTGTTTCTCAGCAGGCTGAAATAATACAGAATAAAAAACAATCTTTATTTCAGTTCCTGGGTCCTTGGCTGGCTTGATTTGTTGAAGTAATTGCTCTCCAAGGTCCTGGAAAGAGGGATAAATATATTTCTCTTTCACCCACACACAACACACACTCACCGATTTCGGGTACACAAAATACACATACCTACATACTCAAACAAATGTGCTGTAATGCACGTGTGTGTGTGTGAACCACTAATGGAGAATAGTATTCTCAACTCAATCAGCTAAAAGGAAAAGCATTTATGTATTAAGTCAGGGGAGTATTGCAGGTTTTTCATGTTCAGCTGCTGTGCCTCCTGCAAATGCAACTAGTAGGCGTGGTCATTTTCCCTCTGTTTCCTTTATTCTTCATATGGTATGAATTCCTTATATTTTATTAGGCAGAGGGCAAGAAAGAGTGGCAATGCATGGCTATCATTTCAGCAGGGCAGCAAGAAAGGAGATGAACAGGAACAGCCAGAAAAGGTTCAAACTCTGATACATAATAAACAGAGGTGTGTTAAGTTATCACTGATCCCTACAAACAGATATCTGCATATGAATGAAGGATCTGTAGGCAACGTGACCTCACATTTGAGTGGACTTTGGTTGCATGTTGGCAATCAATTTGTGTAGAGAGCAAAAAAAAGGGGAACGGATTGACCAAAATGCGGTCTCATGAGCCCATTGGCTGTCGTCCGACGTCGTTATCCAGATATCTGATGGCTACAACGGAGCCCCTGCAATATTTGCTGTTGTCCCCAGAGGCTAAACTGTCATCAGACTGATAGCCGCTGGATGGGTACCGAGATTGAAGTATAAATGGAAAAACTATTTAAAATAAAACATTTCGAATTTAGAAGAGAGCTTGTTTGGTGGAAGCCAAACAAGCTGTCAAGAATGCAGACAGGATGGCAGACAAATATGACTGTGGCTCATGTAACAGGGATTGTGTTTCCATGCTCATTTGCACTGTGCTACGGTGAAGGCTTTGGAATGCACAAACAACAAGGAGGAAAGCATGCAAAAGTTGAGGCGAAGACTGAAAAAAATATATTTTTGGTCATCATTATGAACCAATAAATATGGCTGTTATTGACATGTTCTACTTAACTTGATGGTTAGTAACATCTGCATTTGACTCCTCTGCCAAAGATAAGTTGTCTTGGTAACATACATATATCAAGTAATCCATTATTTATTTTGTATGGAAGAAAACAAAGAGAGATAGCCAGGAAGTAAGATACTGTGTTAGTGTCCCTTCTGAGTTTTGCATAGCAAAGAGTCAGGAGTGTCGCACAAAACCATGGCCCTATACATTTCTTTTAAGTGCTCCCAAAGCGTGCCCTGTTGGAAGGTTCTCAAGGGATCCTGGCAAGTTGTGCATACACGATTGACATAATTTCCTGCTTATAATAGACCATCTTGGCCTTGATTATGTGATTTTTTTTTTATTTTTTTTTTTACTTAAGAAAATAATTCAATCTTACCAGAATACACAACTAACATCAAGACGCTGGAAAAAAAAGGTAGGCAGATATATATCTTTTAAATCAAATTGCCTTGTTTAATAGGCCAAAAAACTAGACCGCAGCCTACTTGTAGGCCTATTACTAACATAATTTAACCAACCAAGAGTGAAAAATTTGCATGTATGTTCTAAATGAATTCATCTCTTTCTGTCTCGTTTATTGTTTTCCATTTTTTTAGAAGCAGTGATATCCTATGAGTTTGATAATGCGATCAATCCACTGATTTCAAACATGTTATGCAAGCATACTTGAAAACGGGCTGAATATCGCACTAAAGTTGAACCGTCTTTACGTCCAGGTCCACAAAACCGCAGTGTCAAATGATTCCTTCTGTATTATCTTTTAGTTGTAGAAAAAAAGTCTAAAATCCTTTTCTTTGGGCAAGACATGACAACTTCGTTATAGAAAAGCAGAGAGGCACACTAAACCATTTTGTGCCTTTTGTAGGGTTTAAGGGATATTTAGTCTCTCAAGCATTCTTATTCAGCCATTGTTAATTTAATCATGACACTAATAACTAACATTTTTTTTTAAATTGCCAAGAAACAAACTTTTCATCAAAGGCCTTTCAACCCTTCAAAGAGTCGTTGTGACATGTATACGCATCATCATATTCTAATCATCATTCTTATATACTGTACATGCTTAAGTCATCTGATCGTATCCCACATGAACAAATGGCCTTGAATGTATGCTTACAATTACCTTCAGAGGCTCTACTGAGCAGGATCCAACCATCTTTAACTCTTTCAACACGGAGGTTCCAAGGAGAAACCATTAAACATGTTTTGAATACACTCTACTTGTTTCTATTTTACATAGTTTGCTTACTGAAAAGCTGCCTAATCAGGGTGATATTTCCAAAATCGAGTGCGTTTGGACTCTACTTTAAAATGCCACCAGAACGCCCCCATTTGTGACTGAGAAAACAAGACAAAGGAGAGGAGTAATCTAATTATATTGATCACAAAAAAAAAAAAAAAATATATATATATATATATTTTATTTTTTTTTTTTTGAATTATTTGTACTGTATATAATACAAGATAACGTGTTCTATTGAGAGGAATAGACGGACTGTTTTAGGGTTTCTGCAAGTAACAGCTAGTGACATGGGCATAATTGTTCATTTAAAACTGATTAAGAGAAATCAATACAGAACCTGCAGCTCTAAACAATCAATGCAAGGCTCGGAGTGGAGAGTGGGGGAGATCGTTATGTGTGGATGAGAGACAGAGTCAGCTTTGCGTGCCTGTCTCTGTGTTTTTTACATCAATGGCTCTGCTGATGTGCGTGTATGTTGGACTGTGGTTGTTGTGTCCCTAAAGACTAGAGACTTTTGAGTATTTCAGTACATTGTTTTATTGTACTGTAGTTTACCTGTTATTTCTTCTCTCTCTGTTTTGGTCAGAGACAGGGGTCGGGGGGATTGTAGTTTTTTATTCATTCAATCAACCATTGTTGAAGATAACAGCAAAGAGCTGCACTCGACTGAGTTCACCCCCTCTCATGCCCAGACTTTAGTTATTTTAGTAATGGATTACTTTCTGCAACATATACTGGGCCTTGTCGTAATTTCCTCAGGAACCAACAAGCCAAGACAGCATGTTAACAATTAGCACAACACACACAATGCATTCAGATTGACACACACACACACACACACACACACACACACACACACACACACACACACACACACACACACACACACACACACACACACACACACAAACACACAAAAGGAGTGCTGCTTCTTTCATTCACAGCACTCCCTTTAATGCACATCCATTGACATCCCGCTCCTCTCCCTAAGCCTGTAGAGGTATTAACAGATCCCTGTAGTACACGCATGCAAGCACATACACAAACACACACACAGAGGAGACCGTTTTTCTTTTTTATTTACATCCCTTGCCAGCATTACAAGAGGTATTGACTGTGGAGTCTATCTGCTCTGGCTCACAGTTAATTGCATGAAGCTCATGTTCAAAGCCATTATTCGCCTATGCCCTCCCTGGGATTATTTACACATGCATAGGCACACGCATGCAAACACACACCCACACACAAGAAGAAGAAAATTAGAACTTTTACACATTAAGCAAAGAGTATATTCTGTACGTGTGAGGTATGTTGACGATATTGAACACCTGCCGCTTGAGCATTCATTACTTTCCAAGTGTGTCTGTGTGTTCCTGTAGACTTTCTTTTAATGTTTTCTATTGTACTGTGACAGTTAATCATTTCAACCGTGTCACCCTCTAAAGCACACACTCGTAAAGACACACACATGGACCTACAGTACAGGAGCACACACTAAATCAGATTTATTTAGCGGGGTAATGCAATATACAGGAATAATAATGGTGGGGAAACATTGGCACACCTTGGCCATTGTCTCCATTGTTTCAGGGAGACCCATAATCACAAGCTGATTACCATTTATTCACCTTTGCGTGTGTGTGTGTGTGTGTCTGTGGTGCTTCATGTATATTTAAATGAGTTGGAGGGCTTCTGGGTGAGCCACAGAGATGGAGAGGTTGCAGGTGCTCCTGTGTGCGGCTGATTGTTGTTGCTGTACTTCCATGGAATAAGATTGAATACATTTCTATTCATATACTGCATCAGTGTGTCTGTGTCCGTCTGTACTGTTATTATGTAGATGAGTGGATATGAAATAAGCAGTCAGGCAGACAGACGCACTAAAAAGGGTGGAGGGCAGATCAGAGAACGAGACGCGGTGACGGACCGAGAGGCTCACATAGAGTAGTGACTCTACGACTTGTTATGGCCGACTCAAAGAGTAAGGTAGTGGTTCAGATTAGTGTGTCAGTACTAGCTAAAGAAAGCTGCTTAAGTTTATTTTTGCCAATCAATAAATAATTATATTTTTTTAGAGAACAACAATATAATTTTATATATTTTGTTTCCCCTGTAATCTCCTAGATTTGCTTTGGTGGACAGAGTGGAATTGATTTGTTTTAGTAAACAGTGGAGAAACTTCACCAGCACCATTTTGTTCAATGTAAGGTGGTGAATTGAATCAAATGCTGATGGAAAAATCACTTACAAAAAAAAAAAAAAAAGAATTGAAGTGGCAAGATTGCTTTTGTGACAGGTAGGCTGACTAAGAAATTTGTAATCTTGAAATTCGTTTCGGCATACAGAAGCATCACGGTCATTTTATTTATGAGCAGCAATATATTGTCTTTGTGATTAAATTTGTTTTTTTTTGTTTTTTTTCTCACAGTGGAAACTGTCAAAGAGACACTGGCCCGTTTTGACTGACTTCCACTCTGATCAGTGTCTTCATTAAATTGGCAGCATGGGCTAAATTGAAATCAGCATGATATCAGTGTAAATAATTGATTAACCATAGCAATTCTCCTTGCTCAAATCAAAGTCCAACTTCAGAGGACCATCCGCTGCCCAACGTATACAGAAGAACAAAAACGATCACTGGAGAAATTCAGTAGAATTAATAGCTATCACATTTATTTGAAGATAAACTTTGACTAATGATCATTTCTGTGGTGCTCCAGTCTCTTCTGGGGTTCCCCACTGGCTCCCCAAGTAATTCCAACAGTGTGTTTGAGTGCCTGACTCAGCACAAAAAGGACATTTAATCACATCTGCCCCCTTGGGCTACAGCAATCAGTTTTTTTTCTGTGCATAAATGTGTGTATTTGACTATGCCTGTCAACATGGATGCTTGAGTGTTTGTGTGTTAGAGTGTGTGTGTGTGTGTGTGTGTGTGTGTGTGTGTGTGTGTGTGTGTGTGTGTGTGTGTGTGTGTGTGTGTGTGTGTGTGTGTGTGTGTGTGTGTGTGTGTGTGTGTGTGTGTACATGATGCAAAACCTCCACACTCTCATGTGTCTACATGGTCTTTCTGGTATTACTTTTTTTGTAACCTGCAAAAGTAAAAGTCAGTGTGTAATTAAAATTGAAGAAAGAGAAGGGAGTTAGGCGGAGGTGGGGATCCAAGCACAGGAGAGGGCAGTGGATGAAGAGAGAGAAAGTACAGAGACAGTTTTCAGCAATTCAAAATGTATGATAAGGAAACAGGAAAAGTCTGTTCCTGAACAAAGCTGCACAAGTGTAGAATGGTAATGTGAGAACCGTTACATCAGAGAACACTTTAATGTGTGCATTGAACCTGAATTTAGGTTTTTAATACAGACACAAGTAGGCACAATAACTACTCATCAGTAGATCAACAAAGACCAAACCAACAGTGCATCTATTGGGACACTGGACACTGATTTTAAAATACACACCTAGTTTTTTTTTACTGCAACAATCCGATAATGTATACTCAATTGTTTCTTGTTTTCATTTTTATTTTATCTACACCATTCTTTTTACTGTTTCTCTTCATTTTTCTCAACATAACCATTTCTGTAGGTATATCCATCATCATTATGATCCTTAACGTTATCAGCTTATCTCTCCTGGTTCTCGTTGTGCTCTGTGCCTTATAAAAGGTCTGACATGAACCTGTAATTGTTTTTTAACTGGCATGATTCGCTATCCACTGCTATCACTGTATCCCAACACTATAATCACCGCTTATCAGTCAGCGAGCCTCATGATTCTATAAAGCATCAGGATTTTAAATAGGTGGAGATGGGAAGGAAGCCAGGTGGAGAGAAAGCAGAAATATATCCAGAGGTTGGATGAATTAGAGAAATAAGTGACGAGATAGACAGCCAGTGATGGAAAAGACGAGGAAAAACTTGATAAAGTGTACAAGCGTGGGCAGATTACAGTAAAAATGGAGCAACGGCAGGAAAGATGAATAATCGGAGTATTAGAAATTGACAAAGACGGCGAGATAAAGAAAAGGTGTGGGCAAAAGAGTAATTTGAGCCTTTGTGAAGAGGCACACGTTAAATATGTTTAACTCAGAACAGAAGTTTTAAACCTGTGGGTCCTTTGACAGGCCAACATAACTATCTCTCCATCGCCTCCCTTCTCCCTGTATCAACTCTGCACTGATTATAGAAAAGCACTGACATGAAATGGAGCCACATCTATTCTTTAAGAATGAAGGGGGAGAAAGATTAAAGGGGAGGGGAAAAAAGAACGAAGATGGAGTATGATGCTTCATTTCGCTGGAAGACTGCATAAGAGTAAAGTGTATATGGTTTTTGTGAAGACACTCAGTGTTTCTCGCCTTATTGTCCATTGCTTCAATCTTCCAGTGGCAATTTTAACAAAACATGGCAGTTGATTACACAGCAAGATACATTACACACTCTCGCAGTCTCTCAGCCAATATTCCTTAGCACTCATTTGCCATAAGAGAGACACTTAAGTGGTTTCTACAGTGGTTAGAGGTAATTGCGGGCTATGCCGCCAATGGAAACAGTGAGGGTTCAAGTCCAGCTCACAGGCAATGTTGTGTGTCTTTCCCTCTCATTTAGTTTGTGTTATCTGTGTCCTTTCACCAAAGACAGTAATACAAGATAGGACCATATACAGAATAACATAAAATAGAGCATATAATAGATTGTTTTGCACACTCTGCAGCCTCTTCACTATCAATACTCTGTACGTGCTATGTTCTATTTGTACATATCTTGACCTCAGAATATGGCAGTCTTCTGATAAAAGTCATATTGCATGGACCAACAAGGCAAGCAGGATGCATTTTGCAGTCAGTGCAAGAAAATAAATGACTCTGCTAATGGAAAAGGCGGGCACTTTTATCAAAAAGGCCTAAATGCTTTCACTGTGAGATTAGGAGTCTCAAGATCAGATAGGTTTAAATATAAAACATACAGTCTGCATGTTTCCTGGTTGATAATCATGACATTCAAAAAGCATGTTTCCCCTTGAAATCAGTAATGTATGGGTTACGTTTTATGAAATTGAACACACGGTGATATTAATAATAGCTTTGCATTGGAGGCATTTTTCTGCAGCCCAGATGTTGGTAGAGATGCATGAATATATTTGCAATTTCTCACACACCAAGCTTTGGTTCTGAAGACACACGCACACGAAACCTCAAACTCCTATGTTTGTGAGGACACTCATTAACATACTGCATTCCCTGGCCCCTTACGCTAACCTTAACCAACACATCTTAATGCCTGAGCCCATCCCTTAATCTAACCCTAACCTATATCCAATTATATCCTGAACCTTAAAGAGGCCTTTGAAGGTCTGTGAGGACCGGCCAAAAAGTTCCACTCTGAAGGTCTAAAACTCATATTGGTCCACACAAACAGCTGCAGGCTCAGGCTGTCCGAGGAGCAGAGGCAAAAAATATAAAAAGGGCACCAGCTGCATGCGGTGGTGCATCCTAGAAGACCCGCTATAGCCTTTTCTCCATTGGAAGGGCATTCTAAAGAGTTTTTTCTACCATAGTGGCATACAACCGTTAAATTTCTGATATATATACAGTACCAGTCAAAAGTTTGGACATACCTTCTCATTAAACTACTTTGAATAATCTAAAATATAAAACATATTCTGGTTTGTTGAGCATTTGTTTGTTTACCACATAATTCCATATGTGTTCCTTCATAGTTTGGATGTCTTCAATATCAATCTACAATGTAAAAAAACAAAAAAAACATTGAATGAGAAGGTGTGTCCAAACTTTTGACTGGTACTGTATACGTCTGTCTTTCATAAAAGAAGGTTTCTTAGAAGTAAGTATTTAATTTGTGTGGATTCTACAATTTCAATAAGCATAGCTACTAAAGAAGTCCAACCTTGTGCTAAAATATATGGCTGCTGCACAATTGCCTCTCCGGCCACATTGCCAGGAGAGGTGTTTAGAAAAAAATAATGGTATACTCTTTTACTGCAGTCAGTAATAAAATGTGAATAGCACAGTAAGTATGAAAAATTACACCAGGACATTTACCAGTTTTGTTACACTACACATCTATAGTACAGTACTTGTAATCATACAGGCCTATTCAAAAGATATGGTTCCTCTATGACACAAATCCTATTATGCTATGTGCATATTCAACTTATACTTGATATTATTCTCTATGTCTGAAAGAGAGGGTTATTTTTAAAATCCTTTTCATCTTACCGACAACACATCTATAAGAGGTCAAATTATTTGCTGTGGTGACCTACGTACATTCAAAATACAAGTAATTGGAAAAATGCTAACACATGTTGGTGATTGTTCACTGGTTGTCTTTCTGTCTCGGTACCAACATGGACAAAGTATGCTCCTCAAGGCTCTAGATCAAACAGTACTGAAGTGCTTATACTGTATAGCCTTATACATATACAAACAAACATTACTGTATTTGCAAACGGTAATACAAATGATATCTTCCATTACGAGACCCAATTGTTTCCCAGCTAACGTAGCTGAGGTAAACTCCAGCACACCGCCAACACTTACCATCCTTGTATAATGTGTCTCAGTCAGATGACCTTCGACAGGCGTTTCAGTAAATGTTGAAGCTATACTATATCAACAGCTGAGGTCGCCCCCTTTTATGTGTGCGGTGGTGTTGCAGGTTTTTTTGAATGACTGTCTTTGGATTTGCTCAGAAAATCTATCCATTTATATGTTCACACATGTTTACTTTGTGTCAATTTCATATATACAAAACCAACTACATTCATTCTCATTAGTAGATAAGGCTCCCAAATACCAACAATATGAGGAGGGAATTAAAAAAAGAAATTGTCAGAGTTTACAACCAATGCAATTGACAGCTCATCTAGCCTCTCTAATTCTGATTGGGAATTTCGAGTGCATTCAGTCACTCATGATTTCTGTGCCTTTGTTTGTTGAAGACAGTCAAAGCAACAACTGCTTGAATGACGTTGGCAAAATCCCTACAGTAAAACAGTTGATCTTACTCAAATTATTTCCTAAAAAAGCAGACTTTGTGAAAATAAGGAACACAAGGAACATCTCATGTATATTGTACGAGATGATCTCACTGATAATACATCTGAAGTACTTTGCAGTTTAGATCAAGAGCACCTCGTTTAAATCCACCTTGAGTTTTTTGGCCCTGAATCCCTCCACACGTGCAAACAGAAAAAAATATCTCTAACCGTCTTCAACCGGGTCAACAGGGATGTGGTTGCTAATGAAGAGTCGTCCAATAGCTGTTAGCTCTGATCACAGAGGCGGGTTTTGAGCCTTGGCAGGGCCAATGAGGGCACCAGCTTGGCCATGACCTCATGAATATGAATGAGCCATGCAACGCTAAGACCTCCTTGATAGGCTATATGCAAATTGTTCTGACTCGGGTGTCTGATGTGATTTCCTCTGCACGATGTTAGAATCAGAAAACAGATGAGGAGAGGTGTAAGGGAAAGCAGGGGGGGGGTAGAAATGCACAGAGAGAGGGAGGGATGGCGAGAATGCAAAGCACACCATCAGAATATTGATGTTCCACTGCTTTGGCAGAGAAGGTCTAAGTTCATGAGGTTGTTAATGAACATAAACCAATATAAGAACAAATTAATATAGTAATACGGACACTGATAATTACGTGGACAGATTCCTATGTCTATTGCCCAACATCCAGTAACCCATTACTGTTTAAATAATGGGGTCCACCTCCAAATGCTCATCTACACCATCTACATACATGCAGCTTGATTTATTGCCTTTAGTACACAGGCCTCTTCTTTCTTGACAGTGTACTCGTTTTTCCAAGTAAGTATGCAGCCTAAACTCTCTCAATGTACTAAAAATAGGCTGCTAATGACCGATATCTGTATCCAGGAAAACAATTTTTACTGAAGTAGGAGCAGAAGCAAATATAAATATAGAACAGAAATGCTTGCCTTTGCTCCATATATTAACTCCCTCCCTCCAGTGCTGCTGAGCTCTCAAAAGGTTTCTCTGCTTCTGTCTGTCAACTTGAATAACCATGTTCAAGCATGACACTGCTGTTTTCACTGATTTTATCCTACTTGGAGTTAAAAAAAAGTTGACTGCAGGCTGCTCTGTGTGTAGCTGAACCTCACTTTGCTGTGGCAGCCCCGTGTGCTGTGAGAACCTCAAACTTACAAGAAAAAAAGTACTACGTGTTTTCCATGTCTTCCACGTTTTGTAATGTTCTGTTTTCCCGGTTTAGTTGTCTAACAACATAGAAGGTGAATGTAATGCTGTAAGGTATACCAGTCAAATGTGAGATTTCCACAATTCTGTTTGTGTGTAAGACCAGGACACTCTGTTTCCTCTTCTCTCCTTATCTTACCACCAAGTGTTTATCCGTGCTCTCCTGCCACATTCGCAGATAAACATTGTCTCTGAACAGACATAGATGAACAGAGGTCGTTCTGGAAAATCATGTGCATCAGGAGACATTTATAATATGTATTTGTAAAAATAGGTTTGATTTGTGTGTTTGAAAGAGTCTTGCCACTGACCTGAAGCGTTGCTGTAAACACTCTCCAGCCTTATATCCGCCAAAAAGTGCTTTAAATCGGCAGTGTGGGAGCATTTTGGCTTTAGAAAAAGACCAGGTAGTCATGTGAACCGCTGAATAATTAAACCAATTAACCATCATAGTGTGACTTTTTTTTTTACTGCAGATCGTCATCGACCTAGATTTAGTAAAAATATGCGCTCTGGAGATCAGCATTGACGCTTGTCTGATAATGATAGATATGAACAACAAATTCATGATGAAATCGGCAAGAAGAGAGCTAGTTATGACAGGAACAGCTGTTGTTATGGCGGGGAAGAGACGTAGACAGGTTCCATTGAGTTACATTGTGGTGCATTAAAAGTCCATTCAGTAAAAACTATTATTGTACAAAACTAAATTATAATGTCAGCATGATGTGTTCAAATGTAAACTTGTAAAATTTAGTTTTGGTGAGAAACTTGTATAACTACAATTTTTTGAAGGAGATGTTTTCACAGCAACATATATAGATAGTAGAGAGTGAATTACGACCTGTTTAACTTAAAAACACGAGCTCTAAGCCGCATGTAATAAATACCTTAAAAATACTAATGTTAAGATTTTGTAAAAAAAATATATTTTGAATTGTGTGTTTGTATGCAAATCACCACTATAGATGACTCAAACAAAGTAAAAGAAAATAGTTGATGATGATAATAAATATTTCAATAAATTGCCTTTAGGCCTATTAGAAATGAACCCTGACCCACCGTAACCAGTTGCATTTTTTACAACTGTGCTGTAAACTGAAACTAAAAACAAGCAGATCATTTGTTTTTAAGCTCGATAGCTGAGTTTTTAATGGTTCAGGTTCGAATCCCACCCTAGGTCCTTTGATGCATTTTGTTCCCCCTCCCTCCCCTTTCCTGACTATCACTATCCAATAAAGGCAAAAAGCTCCTCCAAAGAAAGGATTAAAGGCCTTTCACATCTACCTCAGCTTAGATGAGGAAGACAAAGAACTTGAGTGATCCGTCAACAGTGAGAGTTAACATCAGTGTCCACTCTGCCCTTCCTGCCATTTATCCCCCCACCAATACTCAGCTTCATGCAGAAACACATCAAAGCATGACAAGAGAACAACGATCTCAAAGCCATTTCACGAGAACTTTAACTACAAAATGAATGCTGGTGATGCGTGTGATCGAACACAGCACTGGCCGGGCTTTCTATCTGTGAAGGTGCATTATTGCCATGATGCACAAGCTCTGTTCTTTTTTTTCCAACGCGTGCACATTTGCTATTTTGTTGACATGCTGTGAACTTGATTGCCTGCAAAGGAGCACTGCATGCGGGGGGGGGGTCGGCAGTGGTCAAGCAGTGCACAAGCAGTGCAGTGCAACTTAGTGAGGGACTGATACCAGCTGCTACCGCCTCTACTGTTTATGTATTCCCACTTTAGTGCCACCCTCAAGTATTCTTTAGACATACATGCATTCGGAATGTAAATGCGGCAAAGCTGCAGCACACAGCACTGCCAACATATATTAATATTCTGACGACAAGCCTTGTGTGTCTGTGACGAACGCAGCTGATTCAAAAAAAATGCAAACTATGTTATTTTATAAACATGAAAGAACAGATGCTGTCTGCTGGATGTCTAGTTTCTGGTGAAGTGACTCTTAAGGTAAACAAGAAATTAGATGTAATGTATTAGATATTTCTATATACATGTAATTTTCAGTCGTTCACTTTTACTTAATGCGCCTCAGGCCAACCCATCCCTTCATGTAAGAGTACTTGAGTTTTTGTGATCTCTTCTAAAGGGCAGCTAATTGCTACTTTGAGCCATAGAGGGAAAGCAAACGGAATTTGTTTAATACCATTAATGGCAAAGAAGCATTGAACAAGGGCTACATAATGGAAGACCCAATTAAACACTCTCTCCCCATATCATACACACATACACACACATATTCACACACAAACCTATTGCTCATAAGGCATTACAATAACAAAGCATATTCTCTCTGAAACTCAGCCCCCTTTTATTGTTTCCATATTAATATGCAAAAAGTGCTGTGTGGTTTCTCTTGTGCCTTTTATGGATATGTGTATTTATTGAATGTATCTTGAAGGTTTGCATCTATATGCTGTGTGTAAGTGTTTACTTCTGAATGTTTGTATTGAAGGACAAACCACTGCACTGCAGACGTTCTAGCAGCTAAAAGCAGCCCCTTGTGAGCCACATCGCGCCATAATTACTTAGAGCGTGCCCCGGTTCAGCCGCCAGCACTAAACATGGGGTGGTAGACACTCTGCCTTATGGGGTCTTTTAACTTCACAATTGGTTGTCCCAGTTCTGTCAAGCCCCCACGCACAAATAGAGATAAATAAAGAGTGCGCACAAAGACACACATGACTGTGGGTATACGTATGAGGGGCTGTGCATCTCTTTGAATGCACATATTTGTGTGTGTGAATGTTAGTTTTCTCTGCCTTTCTTTAATGGTGTTTGTTGAGAGATACTGAGCTAAGCTCAGGCACTTTGTGGGTAAACCAATAAGCTCTCACACAGTAAAGTAGGCCTAGATGAAAACACAAAACATTTATGAATTCTAGAAGTAGTGGCTGATCATGTTTTTTTTATATTCCAACAATTTTCTGGTTCACGCCGAAACTTTTTGTTACTTGTCTAATCTCATATGATCTTGAATAATGTAAATTACATAGATACGGTCATATGCAAATATATTAAAGATTAACACTTTGTTCTCATCCAAGGCCATTCTGAACAAGATTTAACCAGCAAATAGAGAGGTGACTAATTTCCTCGGTTCGGAAGGTTTGAAGTGGGTCATTATTTAACGAAATACTGCAGCACGCGTTTAATCAATCCGGATATTAGGGTCAAAACTCTACACAGTGGATACTCCAGCACTTGTAGCTTTAATAAAGCTTTAATAAAGTATAATGCATTTAAACAAGGAGACACTAAAACGTTGATTAAACAAACACAGATTAAAGCAAACACTGCTCAGGTGCACAGCATGTATCACAGGCTGAAAATGTTCTCGTATTGAGAAGCAATCCACCCTTACCTTACAGCAAATCCCCGACAATTTGGCAGTGTGTTACGGCTCAAAACATGCAAGCACAAAGGACACACACTGAGCACCTAATTGAGTGACTACAGTAAAGACCCGCGCCACTATTTACCCACTGCTTTTTTGAAATAGTGAATAGGAGGAGTCACGGGAGCATTTTCATTTTCTCTTATAGCATTTTTCTTCAGGCTTAATGAGCACTTAACACCAGCCTGACTTTGGGGGTTGAGAGTAATGGGAACAGGGCCAGTTGGGTTGATGGGCTCATTTGACTTAGCATTGTCTTGCAGATAGTGACGGGGATGTCTAGCACAGCTGTTTAATAAAAGCTGGGCAGTGGCTGATGGTCGTGTGCTGGCCTACTTGTCTCCCTGTTGCCTTGATATAGTCCATTTGCAGGGCCTTTCAATGAGAGAAAATAATATTTAGACACACAGATTTCCCCTGCCCTATGTTGCTACTTCAACCTATATTAATTAAATATTCTTAATCAGTGGTCAGCGATAATCCTTTTCTTATTTTTATATGACAAGTTTAACATTGTTATGTTGAACAAATGAGTTTTGTGTCAAAGTAAAGCCCGAACTATTTATCTGACAAATGGCTGGTAAAATTTGGACTTGAGCTTCTAATTTTTACATTCCAACAGCAACATTTTTTGTCCATGTATATGTCCCTCTGATACAGGTGCATGTCCTAGGTAGTCTCTGTTATATTCATACACAACACCAGTGTTCATCTCTGCGACAACCACAGAAACGTTCAGCGGGAGCTAGCTGCTCCGCCATGAATTTGGCTTGTTCAGATCGCAACTGTTTCAGCTTCTTTGAATATCTATGCCAGCCCCTCTTCCTATATGATGCAGTTGGCACCTCACAGACAATGGAAACGATGATAAAGCAAGTTGTCATTGCATGATTTGGCTGGTGAAAAGCTTTTTTTTGGGCTAGAGATACACTTCTGCAGCCAAACAACCATTGAATGTTGGAAGGGTCTGTCATTCAGCCTTCTGTGCTATTAACCCTCACTCAAAAGAGATTAACACACAGAATCAGAGCTAGCCTCGGCTGCCAAGTGCACCACTTCAGTGTGCACACACATGCACCTCCATATGCAAACACAGGCACACTTGCATACATGCATTCACAAAATGCTAGACACCAGTCTATCTTCATTTTAGGATGCACACACTTGAAGCATGTTTTATCACTCACTCTTTTAAAACATACCTCCTCTTTCCAAATATTAACAGTTTTGAACTGTTCCATTGGATAGCAATCAATATGAGCCATTGTTGTGCGTGCCATTCCTTGCTTTAAAGTCGTTTACTCTGTCTATCCATGATTATTGTGACGTGAGATAAAAGAAATGGCTTCTGTCACAGGTAGACAATCAATTTGATATCACCTTCCCCTGGAATTTACCTACTGCCTGTTTGAGAAAGCAAATGCATCATGCCTCAGTAATATTTTCAAAAGGTTGATTCACAATTATACTGAAGACGAAGGGTTGGATGATAGATGAGTTAAATGAAAAATAAAGATTTTGGTGTCACACACTATCACGTTTGAAAATAGGCTTGTCTTTATTCGCGAAATTGCAAAAATGATTAATGGAAACTAAAATACCAGAAACCAGAAGAAACCGTTCCCATGATGAATCTATTGACAAGAAACTGTGCGGGAATAGAAACTGCTGTGTTACACAGTAGTTAAACGTTGCCCATGGCCATATGGTTTTCAATACCAGATTGCGACTGTCATACCTCCATTTATTTTAAATTGTGCAATCGTGGCTTGCTTGAAAATCCTTAGTTCACTGCAATTAGGACTCTGATTCTGAAAACCAGTGGCTCCTGTGATGATAATCAAACCAAACCCACTTTGATTGACCCTGACAGATTGTCCACTACTGAGCCATTCAATATCTGCCTCACTGAATTTGAAGGTTTAGTGCAATTGAGGAGGTGGGTCATAAAAAACCTAAACGAAAACCAGTTACCGAAGTGTGTGGAAAGTGATTAACATTTTTTTCCCCCTTACCTGCTACTCAAATATTCAACTCAGTATGTGAGGCAGAGAAAGATCGTAAATGTGTGGGATAAACGGTTCCTTCCCTGGTCATTTTATCTTGACAGTGCATTGATCCTGTCCATCTTAACTATACACCTGAGAGACCGCAAGTCTAAAACGGATCAATACTGAATCCTTCTGATCTAACATTACACATGATGCTCTGCTCTTATCTCCCACACTGCATAAACATACTGTATGTGTGATGGTCAGTCTGGAAGGCTCTGGCTATCACTCAGTGCAGATACATGCCGCAGATTCCACCGGTCACTGCTCTGAATCCAAATCCTATTTTGTAGCACAGCCACATTGTACGATGCATGCTTTTCATATCACGATGGAACTGGCAACAAACACAGTGTTTCAGTATCTTCAAAGAAGCACAAGAGCAAGAAATATTTTAGTTGTTTTCATGGTTCTTTTGGGTTAGCTCCCAGTCAAACATCTATGGCTCTTTTTGAGAAAAAAAAAAGTTTATTTGCTTACTCAGCTCAAACAAACGCTCGCATGTATATCTTTGTGTGTCTTTGGGCTTTTTTCTGTCTTTTGGCTATGAGCTGGAATGGACCGGGTTTGTTTCTGTCTGGACTGATAAGAGGAAGCCGCTTACATCCCTCTCTTATCACTCTGCTCAGGGCTAATATCCCTTTTCTGTTTTCTCTTTTTCACTCATTGTCACCCTTTGTTGTTGGTGGACTGGGAAGAGGATCGGCAAATTATCAACTCTCTCTTTCTTGTCCTCCATCTTCTTGTGTTTCCTCCTTTTTTCTTTCCCCACTCTGTCGCCATCTCAATGCCAAAGTACTTCATGTCCCCAGGACATCGCTTTGAGTGGCAGCCGACAGTAAACTCATCAAGAGATCATGTTTACTCAGAAGCCAGAGTAATTTATAATTAAAACATTTAAAGTCCATCAACTCTTAACATTTTGGGTTTTTGTCTCCAAAGGCAGTTTAAAAAATACATAACGCTGCCAAAGTACGTTTGAAACTACCCCAAACACACACACACACACACACACACACACACACACACACACACACACACACACACACACACACACACACACACACACACGCACACACGCACACACAACTTGAAGTGAGTTTTAGCCCTTTGATGGGAGTAGAAGGTTGGATGGAATCAACACACCAGATAGTTTTTGTTTTTTCCCCTTCTTATTTCCTGTTTCACCCCTGCTCTCGATGACTTTTTCTTGGCTTTGATTGCCTTTCCTGATGTATTTGCTGGAGAGATAAATTGATTTCTGTTGCAAAGTGTGATGTGATGTGGCTGCCTGTCATATAAGAGATACAAATTCAAGGCTGTATTCCCACATATACAGGAAGGAAAAGAAATACACGGCACACAAGTGTGGAAAAAAAGAGTACATCACAAAGATGACGTAAACGGATACGGTGTGCATGCACACTCTAACCAACAGGCATTTCCTGTCACTTTCATATAGGTGAACTTCTGATTCTCTACATTAAGCCATAACTAATGTGAATGTTCCATATACACAGCAATTCACTCACTCACTCACTCACTCACTACACATAGAGTTGAAACTATCATATTTTGATCATGGCACATCTCAATTCAAACATTTTATTAATGAACATAAATGTGTTTTATCATGTTTTAACTATTCAGTTGTTTATGTGCTCCACATCCCGGCTCTTGCGTCGTTGTCATTCAGTTTCCATAGCAATCCCTACCTGTAATAAGGCCTACATTTATCACATTCAACCACAAATTAATTTCATGGATGCTTCTTTTGGAGATTGACAATTATTAGAAAGAAAAAAAGAGGTTGTGAGTTTGCAAATGAGGAAAACCAGTAGACTGGAAAATTTCTTCAATTTATTGCTAAAGAAATTAAAAAAACAAATGATGACTTCAATGAGTGTGAAAAAAAGGTACAAAACAGGGGCAGGAGAGACTTAAAACACAGGGCAGGTAAATAAGGAGAGAGACTGTTTTATCATTGATGTCATTCTGAACTCATGTCTACCAGGGCCAAACAAAGCTAGCATCTTTAAACACGCATTGCGGTACATGAACAGACATCAATGCACCAACATCTGCACTCAATATTACTTCTTCTTGTTTATGGCTGATATTTAAAACATAATTGATGTAATATTGCACATTAATAACACACTAAACACGGGCATACACGCCATTAGGTGCAGTAGATATACATCTTTCTCACAGACATTTTATATGCAGACCTAAGTACAAGCACACGGCACACGACATCATGCCCCATGAGTTCTTGTTTATCTTCCCATCGACTTTTGAAGCAGCTTTGTACCATCACTTGTGATCTGTGGCGTACGTGAATCACATGAAAACCACTGATCCACGCCTTTCATCCTCAACATATATGCGGGATAGGAAAGGCACAGTCGATGATGAGACAAGGGGTTCAAGTAATGTTAATCAGACTGACTACTTGAAAGGATCCAATGATTTAGTGGGTACGTAGGCTCTCCTGGACTCACATCAAGGATCATGCTTTTGATGCCTTGTTTTAATCCTTTTTTTCATCAAAGCAATATCTCTCTCCAAGAATGTATCCTCGAGGATATACATAGGTTGACCATGGATATGATCCGTGTAAGTGAATTATGGTAGTCCATCAGACTTTTGATTTTGATGGAGACATTGCCTATGTATCCCTAATCACCTTCTCTTTGTATACTGGGATATCAGAAGAGGATCGACACTGAATATAATTTCTGCATCATGTTTTCCCTGAAGGTGCCCTCAATAGTCACAGGAATTGGGCCTTTATCATTTCTCGGGTTTGTTCATCCTCGTCTCCTCGCTCCTCTGGCTTGTGACCCTGAAATCGATCTCTTGAAGGACGTCCCTATTCCTTAAATGCATCTTTAGGACCAAGGACGCTTGCCTGAGGAACTATGAGCGAGGAAACACCCGCTTATCCTTTGCAGAAGTCTTTTCCACACCCACGACAAATGAACACAATAATCACAATCTTAAACATAGTGGGACTCTACAAACTTGTAACTTGTCCTTTTGTATTCATAAGTTGCAGTTATTTAAGATGATCAGATGCACGTTCAAACTTTCTTTGTTTCAGAGTTTGTGTAGCACCTCACAAGGCCCTGTTCTAACCAGAGCCCTTAAGTATGTATATATATATATACATACAGTGGGTACGGAAAGTATTCAGACCCCTTTAAATTTTTCACCCTTTGTTTCATTGCAGCCATTTGCTAAAATCGAAAAAGTTCATTTTTTTCCGCATTAATGTACACTCAGCAACCCATCTTGACAGAAAAAACCAGAAATGTAGAAATTTTTGCAAATTTATTAAAAAAGAAAAACTGAAATATCACATGGTCATAAGTATTCAGACCCTTTGCTGTGACACTCATATTTAACTCACATGCTGTCCATTTCTTCTGATCCTCCTTGAGATGGTTCTACTCCTTCATTGGAGTCCAGCTGTGTTTAATTAAACTGATTGGACTTGATTAGGAAAGGCACACACCTGTCTATATAAGACCTTACAGCTCACAGTGCATGTCAGAACAAATGAGAATCATGAGGTCGAAGGAACTGCCCAAGGAGCTCAGAGACAGAATTGTGGCAAGGCACATGAAACGAGGGTGGACATTTCAGCAAGACAATGATCCCAAACACACAGCCGAGGAAACTCTCAATTGGTTTCAGAGAAAGAAAATAAAGCTGCTAGAATGGACCAGCCAATCACCTGACTTGAATCCAATAGAAAATCTATGGAAAGAACTAAAGATCAGAGTTCATAGAAGAGGCCCACGGAACCTTCAAGATTTGAAGACTGTTTGTGTGGAAGAATGGGCCAAAATCCCAACTGAGCAATGCATGCGACTAGTTTCTCCATACAGGACGCGTCTTGAAGCTGTCATTACCAACAAAGGCTTTTGTACGAAGTATTAAATAAATTTCAGTAAGCGTGTACAATACTTTTTCCCTGTGTGATTCCGTTTTATTACACATAACTTAATTTCTGAATTTATTTGTTTTGTTTTCTTTGCATGTATGGATTACTTGGGTTGTTACCGACATCTGGTATAGCACCTTTAGAAATATATTTCCTGAGAAAAATGGTGACGTGTTCAATACTTATTTTACCTGCTGTGTGTGTGTATATATATATATACATATTAATAAGTAGTCATAAACAGTAGGTGTGAGTAGGTCTCCTGTAGGCCGGATTAAGAGGAGGCTAGGAAAGGAATTAAGGATGTACAAACTGGGAAATAAAAAAGAACCAAGAGAAAGTATCTGCAGAGAAAGGAAAGCATATTCCATAATTTTGATATGAAGTAGAAGGTGGGGAATATTTCAGTGATCTGACAGAAGGGACAGAAGAAAAGTAGAGTGATTCAGAGGAGTGCAAGGTTCTGTAGTTATCGTGCACTCACCTTTGTGTGGACGAATCTTTATAAATTTGGTAAGTGATGAGGCTCAGAGGAGCCAAAGAGGCAGACCTGTGAATGAAAGGCAACCAGCAGCCCTCGGTTAAAAATATCTCGGCCAGGAGAGTGAACGAGCAGTGTTTAGTTGTATCGTATCTGCTACTGTCGACGTGCCCTTAAGCAGGACACTTTAGTGCCAGTCCCCAAGTGCACCAGCTGTTTAATGAGAAACAGCGGGATGATTGTACTAACTGTGTGTTCAGCACTGTAAAGGCATGCGAAACACTAAACTGTTGAAAAATAAGCACACATGATTAATAACCTTTAACAACCTTGAAAAACGACAGAGGAAAAGGGTGTCGTATGCTGTACAGGTTGTAAAGCCCTATAAGGAAGATTTTCTGATTTGTAGTTTTGGGCTATATAAATGAAATTTACTATTGCTATCTAAAAGTGAATCTCTCTCCATCCCTCGTTTATTGGACACGCGCCACGACACCATCAGCCTGAAGGTTTTTGGCTAATTACACATTTAGTCTGAACTCAGTCTGCACAATACCTTGGAGAAAATCTTGACCGTGCAGCAAGAAGTGACTGGGCAATAATGAGTAGAATAACATCAACATGTTGAGGCCATTTGGGCTAAACATGCCACCTGGCTCTATTTGCATTCAAATTATGAAGGAATGTTCTCTCTTTAGGGTTGTAGTGTTTGTCAACCTCATTACAGAGGTTAACTTTTCTGGTTTAAATGTGTCCATCGTATTGTTTTGTAAACTCTATTTTTGACCTTTTCCTGAAATGTTGCTGTATTTCGTGGTATTCTCTTTTTATATTGGACACGTGAAGCACCCTGTAATAGGCTTTGAAAGGTACAATAGAACTACATTTGTATTTTTACTTTCTTGTGAGACTATGTATTTCACGGAGGCTGACAAATCACATGCTATGATGAGATGCATATAGGTTTTAGATCAGTAAGGATCATAGTGACAGGTGGTCACATGTATGTTGATCTGTTTTGCATGTACTTGTGTACTTGTTTTTTTATTTTTTTGTTGAGTGTATAAGTAAATAGATTGATAGATTGTTATTTTTTTGTTTAGAATCTGTAAGTATAATACTGGATGATCAAAATCTAACATTGTTTCTTTTTTGTCCCTTCCCTCCTCTGTCTCCCTCCCAAATCTTGTTTGTCTCATCGCTTCCTGTTTTCTCTCCAACAAGGTAAGAGCCAAGAGTCCAATTGTCTCCTACACCAGTTAGCACAGTGTCAACACATTGTCAGCACCTTGTCAGATTTCTAATATGACCTTGGTATTTCCTTGGCCTCCCCATACAAAAGCAAAGCTACCTATAGCAGTTGGATTCTTTCACTGACTACACAAACAGACAGGAAATCAAAACCCTCTTGTCCTCAGTGTGGGGCTTTGCAAACATTTCACAGCCTCTATTGTAGGTAATCACTAGGCCATTACTGTTTTCTGCTGTGATTTGAGCCTCTACATTTCTTCATTCCCTTGGAGGGAAGACATTTTGTGCCGTGTGGCAACCATTTTAAGCATGCTGATACAATGTCTGGACAGGCTGGGTCTAATTTTAGCTGGGCTGTGAACACGATCCACATTTTTTTTAAAGAGAGTCAAGGGGCCGACTCGAACTGAGAATTTCCCCCTTTTGGGGTAATATCTCTCTGTTTGAGCAGATAGAGGTGATATTCATTTGTAAAGTATTTATCAGCTTCTCAGGGAAACGATCGAGAATAACTCACTTTGCTGTGGATGCTTGAAGATTGACCAACTCACTTAACAGTTTACGCTATTTTGTGTTTCGTTGCTTCTTATTAAAAAAAACGTATATTCTAACAAATCCTATTAAACAGAAGCAAGACTTTTTTGTTCATCAACTTAGAATACAACTTCAGAGGTACTAAAGTGTCTCTTTGACTGCTGCCTGTGAACAAAAAACATCAATGCGATGTTCTCACCATTCTCCAACTTGTCCTGGATCGTGTTGTTGTAGTTTAACAAAGGCCGTTTCTTGGACTCTACAACCTACACTCATTATGGCAGAGCAACAAGCAACAGGATGTTAGAAGACTGCAGTGTGAATCCCGTACTTATACTTTCCTCCAGTTAGAAGTTTGATGCATTTAGCCAGTGAGCACTCCTAAACTTTATTAAAAAAGCATTTTCACACACAATACTCACATGCCTGCAAAACATTTTCAACAGTGCAATGAGGATGCTGTGATGAGCCAACTTTTGTTCTGGGAATGAGGGGGGACATTTCTGCATCGGCCTGTATGAGTTGTAATGTTAGTTTGTTGAACCTCTTGCAACATGTATTATTACAGCTAGGTATGGTCAGTTGTTGTAGTTGTGATCTCACCCAGCTACACAGAGGGCCGGTGGAAAAAGCATATTACTACTAGTTGGCAGCGCATGCAAGATTATTTGTCTGGGTGCAGAAACTCTTTGATGTAATCCATAATTAAATTAGCCTTAAGGTTGAAAAAGCTTGTACCGGGTAGTATCCCCATAATCAGCTCTTTTGGCTGAAGCTAAAATCCATGCTTTGATTTTCTATTCTAAGATAAGGACAAGAAAAAATGATTACGCTCCTCTTTTCTTTACTTAATGGCCTGTCAAATGATGGTATCATAACCAAACACACTGACACCGACACTGACACACACACACACACACACACACACACACACACACACACACACACACACACACACACACACACACACACACACACACACACACACACACACACTCACAAACACAGATCTTTCCGTCCCAATAGGTCATCCACCTGCTGTGCTGCATCTGATATTCTGGCACTTTCTCTTTTCCTCTGATTAGCTTGGACGGAAGTGGCCGAAAGCCAGCGCCAATGTAGTGTGTGTGTGTGTGTGTGTTTGTGTGTGCGTGCCCGTGTATGTGTGTGTGTTTGTAAATGCTCCTAGAACTATCTCCTCTGCTGTGTGCTTTTGCTTCCTGCTGTGAGGAATTTGGGGATGTACACATGAAAGGGATTTGCAAAGGCTCCAAAAGACAACACTCATAACACACGGACACACACACACACACACACACACACACACACACACACTTTTCCTGATTTGAGACATGCTCTGGTTACCTACGATAATCAGCTGCCATAATTATCTCCTGCCTACAAACTGAATGAAGCACGCACAGCATAATTCTGTGCTTTTCGAAGTTCAGAAACTCAGTTCTTAAATTAACAGCAGCCTGTGTATAAATACATTACTTCTTACTTACTAGTATTGTCATGATCAGTTCAAAGCCTGCAGACCACTGGCGTTTTTAGGGTTTATTTCAGTGAATACAGCATTTTTTTGGCATTGCAAAATCATAAACAAGAAGAAAAGTTATTTGAGAACCTGTGACTTTAACAGTGCCTTTGCTTGATGAGACGAGTCCAGACAGCGACCTTTAGTCAATTAACCCACAAACAATCTCATTAGGTCTTCAGTTAATCTTCCCTGGCAGCTTGTGGCTTTAAGCTTGGGAACAGTCAACAAAATTAGAGACAAAATGTGCACATCTCTAAACCTGAATAAAACACTGCATAAAAAAACAGATAAAAGGATATTATGATGTGAAGTGACTGGAGTGATCACATTTATACAAACTGTTGCATGTTCACACTTACAAAGTTCAGATTTTATGAGATACAATGTCCTTATTTAATGGATGATACAGGGTGCATTCTATAAATCTCTGATAAGCCTGTTAATTTAGTCAAGTATTTCAAAATTCAGATTTTTCTGAAATTAAAATTAAAATCTATTGTCTACAATTTACTGACAAACATATTTTCTGCCAATGTTGGACAGGCTGATTAGACTGCTGTAAATGAATAACCTTAACACATAAGCAGGAGTTTAACAAGTGAATGCTCCACTAAAGCAGATTGAAGCAATCGATATATTTTACTCACACACTCATCCGTATCACCTTTAAGCTTGCAGTTACAAGCATTATTAGGATTTCCTTTTTCCAGCATGTTTCTTTGAAGTGTATAAGTCAGCTGAAGAACATCATAATTTATAAAGCAAAACAACAATTCTACATTATACCCCTACATGATATCCATGTTTGCTTCTGTTACGTCTTCCATATTTAGTGCTTTTACATTGCAGCTCATCAATGCCATAATGACTCAGATCTCACATGTCAAACTTTATATGTAGCTGCTTGAAATTGGATTACCACATGATAATAATATTGACAGCGTCTTTACAAAATTAAGACAAAAGTGAAAGCAATGGCGGACTGCAATGTAGGAAATCTTTTTAAAATGTACTTTGGAGCATCAATATATGTTTATACAATATAAACACTTTTTTTATTCGCTGTACAACACAAAATGCTGTTTTAGATATTTTTGTTGAGGTAGCGGTTTGTCTGCTCTATTCATAAACAACACACACACACACACACACACACACACACACACACACACACACACACACACACACACACACACACACACACACACACACACACACACACACACACACAGCTGTCTGTCTCATCACTCCAGTGACTCTCCCTGACATCACTGGCCATGCCAAGCCAGCAGTTTCTATCCCTCCGTGGCCTCCCTACATTCTTTCTCTGTACCACTGGTGTTTATTCGTGCTTAACTCCCTCTACCCTTTACCTTTTAATGTCCCTCTTTTTTCTGCCCCTATCATTGTCTTTATCTGTTGCTTAAATATTTAATCTGTAGTCTGCGTTGCTCACACTTTTTCTCTTTGTTCCTGGGCTCATGGGTGAGTGTGTGTGTGTGTGTGTGAAGTGAGGACAGTGTGTGTGTTGTTTGAAGTGAGGACAGAGGAACAATGTGGCTGAAAGCATGGGTCAGCTCACCGGGGATTAGGGGATTCCTGTCTGTTACTGCTTTCCTTTATACACAAAAATGTATAAAAAATATATTATACTAGTTTTTTTTTCCTGTTGCTTACCAATCGCATCAAAAATTGTATTATCAATTTTATTATATTATCTGGTTAAAAAAAAGATGTTTCACTTAATTTCCCTCATCAGCTTCTGTTAAGCCACATTCACACTACACCACTTTCATAGTCATCAGATTGCTGGACTGCTCACATTACACAACTTGCTATCTTGAAGCTGGAAGTCTTCAAGTCTTTGTGGTTTTCACAATACATGACTGACCGGCAACACGGGGACCAACACTACAAGATCCTTCACTGAGGGAAATTTCTGATGAGGTCTCCAAACTACACTTTATTACAAAAACACAGACTAGAAGTGACATGGCCGTAGTCATGCTCGTAATGTTGTCACTGGCTCACATAATGTTCAGATAATAGACTGTTTCCTCAAGTCATTACTATTAACCTATTTTCCTTGCCAATGCAACACGTAGCACACACAGGCGTCCCCTCCCCCAGGTTTCCCCTCAACCTGTGTTTCACAGTCATTGGCTGTAGCTCCCCAACAGATCCAGGTATTTTGCATGCTAGATATTGCCAATTTGCGAGCGCTTAATCAAAGCTGATTTGCCTCTGATCTGGGGCTTTTGTCGGGGAACTCCAAAAACTGTCTGCAAATACAAAATCAGGGCTTAAGGCATTAAATAGGTCTCCTTCTGTGTGATTTTCAGGGCTCCATTCTAATCAGTGTGTAAAGACATTACACACCTGCTATGTAAATCATCTACTGAGTCCATCCAGCAATTACAGAGGCTGAATCTGTGAAGATGTTCCCGCTGACTTGTTCTTGATTGATATGCCTTTATTATCTATATATGCTATTTATTAGTTGCTGTCCCAATTATTATGGTTATGTTTGAGCAACTCAAACGTTATCTAAGGTTAGGAAAGTATCCATGTTTGAAGGAAATCAATGTTAAATGTTGGTGGAAGATGAGATAAACCCAAGGTCTCTAGTGTCAAAATCACATACTGCACGCTCAATCATCCATGCAGACTTTCTGCCAAGTGTAAAAGTGCTTTTGGCTCACATTCAGGAACTTCTTCTTTCTACCTTGGTCTAACACCTGACCAGCATTAGGCAAGTGATACTCTTCTCATTTGACTTGTAAATCTTTTTCATTTAGAAGCTGTTATTTTAACCAACAAACTTAGATGGGTGGTCTCGATTCTTAGTTTTGAGTTTCACTGTTGTTTAGAAAAGAGGGGGTGAAATAAATGGTGAAATCATTACTGGAAGCGGCTAATCACTGTTAGAAGTTTCACTGTTTAACACTTAATGTGATGTAGACCCCCTGCTAATTGAGTGGGATGACTCACACACACTGTCCCACACATGCAAACATGGTATGAGAGGGATGTGTGAGTGTGCTTGTGCAGCATTCCAAAGTTAGACTTTTATTTCATTAAGACTTGGTAGAACAAAGCCAACTTTCTTGAAGACTTTCCCCACGAGAAGAACAGCAGCACTGGTCATTTATTCAAGCAATTTTAAAACTTTTCAACATGCCTTTTCCTTACAACAAGCTAACAGCCTATTTTGTCATTTAGGTATGAGGCTTCGTTGTCCCTCCAGTGTCCCCCCTTCTCTGTATCTCTGTACCCCTTTCACACATGCAGTCTAACTGTGAAATGTTCAGGGACATTTCCTGCATGGGTGTGGTGGAGCAGTGATCGCTTTAAGGGAAATCTATACGGCCAATTTCCCACCACAGGAACTTGTAACATTTCAGGGAAGAGGTCTGTACAGCTGTGTTGTGAATGAAAGCAGTAGCATTGCAGTGACCAGCAGGTAAAAAGATATGTCTATCTGACGAAAAAAGACACTTTCACATGAAGCGAGCGAATCAATCACAAGACTGCTGATGACATTTGATTCCGCAGGTGATTTGACTTGTAAACTTGCATTAAATGCATTACTGGAACTTTAGCACTAAATAAAAAACATTTCCTCACCCGCGATGTTCCTGCTAAACTGATCTCATCCCTACTTGTCATATTTTGCTGGTAGGGCAGAAGCCCCCAGCGTCATTTTTGAGGACTGTTTCGCCAGTATCTTAATGGAAAGGTTTGCACCTTGTTAATGTTATCAAACGGTCACGGTTAATGTTGTTGTAGAATCTCATGACATATTAATGCCGTCAGTAAAAAAAACTCCTTTTTTGGTTTCACACAGGACCACCAACCTTCCCTCCCGACCTAAGTGAACTTTTTTCACTCTAAATACTACTTTTATTGCTCAGAGCAGTAATTTATGTGGAACTATGTGCAAAAGAGGCTTTTCTCTCTCTCTTTATCTCACTCTGTACATTGTTCAAGCCTTCTCGTAACATGGTGTCACTTTTAAACAATGACATTTTCAGGTAACACATGATGTTTCTGATGACTGTGTAAATGATCAAAAACTGGTATTATTGAGGGTTGGATTTTGTGGGTGCTTACTTGTCATTGACTGGCTTATTTTTAGCTACCAAAAAAGTTTGGATCATACGCCCTTTTATTACGAGGCTATCATTAAGGCAAAGCTCTAAACAGTGCTGGTTTTAACTTCATATAACCATACGGCACTAGATGGAAGCCTTTTAAAATGAATTTGGGATGCCTTTGATCCTCCTTTATCCATACATAATGCTGACATCTGAGCACTTTGTTCATGATGCGGTGAATATGTGGAAATGCTTGAGACGGAGAGACAGCTGGAAAACAAAGAAACACGAACCACTGTCACTTACAGGATGAACAGATTTATTTTCTCATTTTTATGTGTCAGTTTGTATTCTTAAATGAATACATCCATCCATCCATTTTCCGTAACCTGCTTATCCAGTTAAGGGTCGCAGGGGTGCTGGAGCCGATCTCAGCTGTCAATGGGCGAAGGCAGCGTACACCCTGGACAGGTCGCCAGTCTGTCGCAGGGCTAAATGAATACAGATTAATGCATATTCAAAAAGACAACCAACTCGTTAACAAACTTTCTCAGCTCGTGCTTTAAACAGGAAGTATTTTTACGTCCACTTTATGTACTGTGTGCATGACCCTCCTCAAGGGTAGCATAGATTTCTAAAGTGTAATGTGGGACGCTCTGTGGATATAGGGTTGACACAGAGCAAATAACTTTTTCAGGGACATGCATTAAACAATGATTTTTTCTAGTCTTGTTTAACCAGAAAACCTGAGTTAATGTGTGCATGTCATACCCTCAAGACAGTGTTGGTTGATGTGCCAAGACAACAGCCACAGTGGAAAAAAATATAGTTTTTCCCTTTTAAATACAGCAGTCTGGCCCCTCCTATGAACCCCCATGGCACTGACAATTCATCTTAAGTTACACTTACCAAAAATCTATGATAAAAGGGCTTGAAAATAACTTTTTTACTGAACAACAAGGTTTTTAACTTATCAAATCCGCTATAATCTCAAATAATTTTCACAGGAAGGCTATAATATTCTGCAGCCACTGGACAAACCACTGCGTCAACTTGAGCCCTTTTATAGAAGTGATTCATTCATGTGATTTGGTCTCTTTCTTACAATCGTATTGGGCCAAGCTTTTCACATCAAAGGCTTACATTTACAATATGCCTTGAAAAAAACATTAAAATCTATAAACTGTCTGTTGTATGTAAATGTATGGCACTCATAAAGCATTTAACACCACTCCCTTATTTTGACAAACTACACATTGCTTTTAGTAAAATAGAGTAATGGAGTCATATTAGAGGAACTCACATACCTGTTTGGCTCCATTTTGAACTTGCAGTAAACACACCAGTTTTTGTGAAGCATTTACGTCTCATGCCTGCCTTTTTGTGTAAACAGCTTGATGATTGGATTTTGTGGGTCATCAGCTCCGGAGTAAAGTACCTCTGTGCAGGTGAGCCTGTGGTGGAGAAAATAATTTTAAGAAATAAAACAAAAGCACGCAAAATCTAATATTTCATAGTATCTTGGCACCAGAATGAAAACAGTTGAGAGCCAGGCAAGTTTGACAGTGTGTGCACGGTAACGACCCTATTCATCTGAAAAACTGGCCACTGGATGTGCAAAAAAGAACTCTTAAAGCTTTTGGTAAGCAGAAAAGTTTTTGGGAGGAAACCCAGGTCACATAAAAAAGTTATTTTTGGGTTGAGCTTTAAGCAGAAAACCGCTGAATGAGCATGTAGGCGCAAAGGGTGGTGTGACACTTACAGTGCACATGGGCACATGAACACACGCACACAGACACACTTTTAGCTGACCGCTTTGCTTTGAACTGTTGAACCAGACAAACAAGAGAAAAGAAACGAGAGGCATAAACCCCAAACAGCAGGTACTGAATATTGTAGAAGAGGAAGGTGCACACACACACATTCCTGTCTACACCTGGTTTTTAGGGTCTAGGGGGCATGAAGCTGGCATAAGGCCCGTTGCGCATGTCAGAACCAATCAGAGCATTCAGCTGACGGCTGGCATTTACAGCTGATTTGTCAGGATCGGCGGGCCCATGGGGTTCGGCCAATAATAAACCTCCACCTGTGGTGATGGATCACCTGTGACACAGCTGGCCACACGAGGAGAGACATGGCCACTGGCATGCTTTGAGACAAGACAGGACCAGACACAGGAAGGAAGGGAGTGAAAAGAAGGGAGAGAGTGCACAAATCTGAGTTTTCCCCTCCTGTTTTGTACCGCACACTGTTCTAAAACAATAGATGAAGACCCCAGCTACCCATGAAATGTTTGTATTTACAGTAAACAGAGCAGTTCAGATTTGAAGTACAAACACAAATTTTGACTGTTACCATAATGAAAGTTTTCAGAGGAAGTCTAGCTGCATGTAAATGAAGGGTTTTGATACTATGAGCTAAAATGTGTTATCATGCAGCAAATATTTACCCACCTATCATTAAATACAGAAAAAAACATTAGAGGTGTAGATAAGCGAGAAACACACAGCTTTTTACTGTGGAGGTGCTTTTGAAAGTACGTGAACAAAATAATGATTAGCTCGTTTCTGGCTTTTGATAGGCAAAAGGAAATTTACTGTAGGCAAACTCAGAGACAAGATACCGAGGTGTGTGGGATCCTTGCATAGTTGGAGACCAAGTGAGAAGGGGAGAAGATGAGATAAAGAAACGAGAGGGAACTCATTCTACACAACATTATGTGTAGAATACAGAAACAGTGTAGGTGTATCTAGAGAAATCGACTCCAGGAAGTATAGCAGATGAACAGCTAAAAGTAATATGTATCATGTATGGTGTTTGCCAAACTGTTAGAAGAGCATCAACTTTTTCCTATTGACAAGTCCCGACACAGCAGGAAGACTGCTGATGGGAGATTTAATGTAAATAACAAGATCATAGTCACCAGATCACTCAAGTGAGATACATGTTTACCATATTTTGCTCATGATAACTTGCCAATAATTGTTTTAACAGCTCACATGAATGTATACTTATAATGGATTATTTACTGTCACCTGCCATACGTTTTTCATTATTTTTCTTAGTGTAGCTTCTCATCTTTTTATAGCCTCAATACTTACCAGAGGGAAGACACAATGCAAATGTTTTAAGGCTTAATGGCCTTAATTGAGGAGCCATAATTTGAGTTGATTTACGAAGAATGTATGGGGACAATTTGGCAAATGAGGAAATTAAAAGCAGTGTTCTGAGAGCATAATAACATAAACATGAAATGGACAAATTATGACTGAAGTTAAGTCTCTACTGCAAAATTAGCACAATGAGACTCTCCTCACAATGTTGAGTGTGTTAAAGCATGGCAGAATTAGCTAGGTAGCTAACTAGCCAGGTGTCCGCTAGTTAGCTAGCTAGTTTGATAATTTCACCATGCTTTATTGCTACACTTCTTTACAGAAAATGACCCAAACAAAGCTGTCACTAACCTGGGCACCTCACCTTCTATGGTGTTCCACAATCGGTAAATACCCTTGTGAAACTTAACTTACCTGTCTGTCACTCACACAAGGCAAGCGAGCGGTAGACTGGATGTCCAGGCACACATACACACAGTTATACACACATATACCCATGCACAGAAACCAACTCATACACAAGCAAACACTCAAACCCAGAGCCTTCACTCAGCTCAGTGCCTTGTCAGTCCTTCAGTGTCTTATTTTAAGTAGCAATCATCAATAATAAATGTGCTGAGGGGAATAATTGATGGGACGCACAGCTTCCTCTAATGCTGCTTAGTTTGACAGATGAAGGTACAGCAGGAACTCTTTGGTGAAATCGTCCTCCACCCGCCCACACACACTCATATGCAACCACACTTAGTTTGATGGATGGATGAACAGCAGGAACTCTGTGGTTGGATCTTTTTCAGCACTTATACAGCAGTTATTATCTACATCATTTAGAGCAATATTAATAAACTATCGGTCAGAAACCCAATAATGGTCTGCAGTCCTCATTCTATGTATGTCATGAGTGAAAGTGTGTTCGGAGCCTGGAGCGACTGAATTTCCTCGTTATGAATTTTAGAGTTGATAGGGCTAAATAGATTGAGCCCAGGCCTGTGACAGAGATCGCATTTGAGCACGTGAGTAGAGTGCATAATTGTCACAGTTGGTCATTTGCATGTGAGACCATGGCCTTTGGGGGGAAAAAATTGGTTATGGACTGACAGATGTATCTTAAAGTTGCCTATTGGGACATCTTGAACATAGTTCTTGTTAAAACTTTTACCATTGTTAAAAATCGTGATGCATGGTATATTGTACTGCAGGTAACTATATCAACAGCCCTTCTTTATCTAAGGAACATTACCAGTTACTTATCATTGTTAAAACCAGCCATACACTCGATTGAGTCAACTACAAACTTTACTTTTTTGTTTATTTTAAGTAGCCATGGTATACGCCTGATAATGCAGTCTGACATGTTCCAATATAGAAAATAATGGATTTTCACTCCATCTTGGGCAAACATAGCCTGATCTCCATCTTGTCCAATATTTGTATCTATCAAGCCACCTTTTTGTGTGCTATTTTTTCATGGCAGTTTATTGTTAATTTACTTTCATGTCTTGCTGTAAAGAATGTGCTGTAGGAATATGTCATGCCTATCAGAATTCGAACATAAAACTTGGGCGGTGGGTGTCCGCTCTACAGCTGATATATTATTGGAAACCCTCTGAGGGACGCATGCCCTATTGATATCCATGACAACCAAATGGACAGTGTGTCTTTTCCCTGTGTGTGTGTGTGTGTGTGTGTGTGTGTGTGTGTGTGTGTGTGTGTGTGTGTGTGTGTGTGTGTGTGTGTGTGTGTGTGTGTGTGTGTGTGTGTGTGCGTGTGTGTGTGCGTGTGTGTCTGCGTGCGTGAAAGTGTTGAGGCCAGAGAAACTAAAACTGCTCCCTCAGCATAGAAAAGTCTGCTCTTGCCTTTGGAGATGTCACTGTCAATTTATGTGCAGCGACATCCACTAGCTACTGCAAGGCTATTTCAAAAAAACTGTGTGAAGAGGGCACAGAAGGGTGTAAGGGGATGTAAGGCCAGAGCATATGTGTGTGCTGAAGTGTGTGAGCGTGCACCTGCCCATGCCTGCATGTGTGTTTGCTTATGCTCATCTCTTCCAGTATTGTTTCTCCTCTCCTGTTTCAAAATCCAGCAGTCCCTAAAGCCAAAAACGAAACATTAACCAACATGTCACACAGCAAAATAAATATCATCTGACTCTTTTTCCAAGAAGAGGAAGCCATTCTGTCTTTCCCCAAGCAGTATTTTGATTCAGAAGCAATGTTTTAATTAAATATAAATTATTTTATTTAATGTTTTATGGCACGTGTTAATTCACCCATTACAGGCTTTATATACTTTTAACCGATTATTGCTATCAGATGGGTGAACTGGGGTGTCAGTTGCCTTTTTTTGCACATACACTGCAGCTGGCGGTAAATGATGAATTAAAACTTTTGTGCATTGGGCTATCATTGTATAATGGCGACTTGTTAGGCACTTCAACCACAGCACCCCTGCATGCATGTTAACAACAGTCAGCTATTGTCAGAAAAAAAAATCTGGATTAGCGTCCCAATTTAGAAAGTATAATTTAACGTAGTTTGTCATTGTTATTTGTGTACCTAATATTTATTCCAGTAGGATCATGCAATCGCCTGCATTTGTGTGTGTCATTGTGTGCGGCTAATTTTGCATTCTGCTGTAGCAACCAGCATAACATTTTGGATGCCAAGTTATGGCTGCATGCTCATGGACCTCTTGTTTGAATGAAGTGTGTTTTACAAAACCTTACAGGCCATTGGTGTTTAGACGGGGGGTTAGCCAATTGTTGGTTGTATTCATGTAATCACACAATACAGCATTGGTCGTTGCAGGCACACCTGGCAAAGATCTGCACTCTACTGCGTTTTGGTGTAAATTGTTTTTACTTATTATTATCTTGCAAAGGCACACATAGTTTATTAAAGTACAGATGCCCCAAATGTTACATGACTGAGATATTTTACATAGTACCAAATATAAATTAGTTAGCTCCCATATTGTGTGTGTGTGTGTGTGTGTGTGTGTGTGTGTGTGTGTGTGTGTGTGTGTGTGTGTGTGTGTGTGTGTGTGTGTGTGTGTGTGTGTGTGTGTGTGTGTGTGTGTGTGTGTATGTGCATGTGTGCTTGTTCACACAGTGAGTTCTGTATGGTCAAAGCTGTGGTAGATTTGGCTGACTGCTCAGCAGTAAGGCTGTCATGTTGGAAAAACAGTGATGCCATCTGGCAAGTTGAATACGCATCACATCAACTGTGTAGCATTTGTGGTGTATGACTTGTAAACAGATTTTTCCAAGTTTGCATATGCACAAGCATACATACTGTACAAAACATAAGTGGTATAGCGGGGCTCATCTCTTTATATATTTACAACTCCTTCTCTTTCTCCAACCTATTGACCACACTTAAGTAGCCTCTGTATCCATTGGTTTCATCCTGCACCCTTTCCACTGTGCTTCTTTAAAATAGTCTTTCCCGAGTTGTTCGTTTGAATAACCAGTGAGTCAGTCAGAGATGCTATGTTCCTGAAACTCTTGGATTTTCCTTTGAATAACACATCTGTCAGATTTATTTATTCAAGGATTACAACTGTTCCGAATTATTCTCCCGTGCTGCAATGTCTGCCTTTAAAAACGGAGAGGTTTTTTTTTGGTTATGCAAGGATTAGTTTGCATGAGGCCATTGGGCTGCTGCTTCAAGACAGGAGCAGGATAGGACCATCTGGACTCACAGACACAAACACACACACACACACACACACACACACACACACACACACACACACACACACACACACACACACACACACACACACACACACACACACACACACATATGATCTCGCATAGGCACGCAAGCACAGGCATGAATATTGAACATGACTGGTGTGTACACTTGCAGAAAACCCATCATTGGTTAATGGAATGGAAACATTTTCACTATAATTCCAAAATGACAGATGCCTCATTCCAAGTGGCCTTTAAGAGGTATAGTTCAAACGCCACTGGGGCACATTTATCAGTTTTTCAGCAGGTATACCCAAATGGAAATGCTAGACAAAAATCGCATTTGATATAAATGGAGCACATTGGTGCCAAATGGCTGCAATAAAGCCATGATGTCTAATTTGCATTTTAAATGTTTTTCATCACATATATTGATCATTCTCTATGTATAAATGAGATGGTTTAACAAATGAGGCCTGTTGTCATTGTAAAGCATATAGTATAAAGTAAGTATTCTTAAGATAAGATAAGATAAGATAATCCTTTATTAGTCCCGCAGCGGGGAAATTTGCAGGCTTACAGCAGCATAGAGTTAAAGTGCACACAAGAGACATAGTAAAGAAAGACAAGATAAAAATAAAAAAATGAAAAATAAAAAACAAGTATTATAAATAAGCAATAAAAACAGTAGAAAAACACAATAACTGAAATATAATATTTACAGACAGAAAAAAACTATTTTAACTATTATTGCACAGTGTTTTTATTGTCATGTGTCATGTGGTCTGCTGGGAGCAGAGTTGGTTGTGCAACCTGACAGCAGCAGGAAGGAAGGACCTGCGGTACCTCTCCTTCACACACCGGGGGTGAAGCAGCCGGTGGCTGAAGGAGCTGCACAGAGCTGCCAGGGTGTCCTGCATGGGGTGAGAGGTGTTGTTCATCAGGGATGACAGCTTGGCCATCATCCTCCTGTCTCCCACCACCTCCACCGTATCCAGTGGACACCCCAGCACACTGCTGGCCTTCCTGACAAGCTTGTTCAGTCTCTTCTTGTCGGCTGCTGAGATGCTGCTGCTCCAGCAGACCACTGCATAAAAAATGGCTGATGCCACCACAGAGTTGAAAAAGGTCCTCAGGAGTGTTCCCTGCACTCCAAAGGACCTCAGTCTCCTCAGCAGATAGAGTCTGCTCTGACCCTTTTTATACAGTGCATTTGAATGATTAGTCCAGTCCAGTTTATTGTTCAAGTGAACACCCAGGTACTTATAAGATTGCACAATCCCGATGTCCTGCGGAGGACAGTGTTTACCCCGGCGGAAGTCCACCACCAGCTCTTGACCCTTTTTATACAGTGCATTTGAATGATTAGTCCAGTCCAGTTTATTGTTCAAGTGAACACCCAGGTACTTATACCGCTCTCCGTCGTCCTGTCTGCCCGGATGATGCGGAACCCGTCCAGTGCAGCGTTGGTGTCCGGAGTCAGCTCCGTGAGCCATGTCTCCGTGAACACCATGACGCTACACTCCCGGTATTCCCTCTGATGGCGAGTCAGTGCTGATAGCTCGTCCATCTTGTTGGGGAGAGACCTCAAACGTTTCCCATGATGATGGAGGGGAGGACGGGTTTGTACAAAACGTCTCCTCCTGGCGCGACGTTCTGCCCCAGCACGGCATCCCCGTCTCCTCCTCCTCAGCTCACAGTGATGGGGAACCTCGGGTCTCTCCTCCGGCCGGATGATGCGGCGCCGTGTCCCGTGGAGCGCTAACAGCTGACCCCTGCTGTAAACAATGGGGGCCATGGCTGCGGGCTGAAACTCCGGGCACGGAGGTGAAAAGTGCAAAGTGTAAACAATGGGGGCCATGGCTGCGGGCTGAGACTCCGGGCACGGAGGTGAAAAGTGCAAAGTGCAAAGTTTAATAATAACTTAAAGTTAATGAACTTTAAGTTATTATTATAATGTCACACACTTACATATGCGTACACTTTCATCTCTGGCAATAGACCTGTTTTAAGGTGTATGGCCAGATGTTACTCGACTGAGATGTTTTACATAGTGCCGAATATAAATTAGGCAGCATCATTATTGTGTGTGTGTGTGTGTGTGTGTGTGTGTGTGTGTGTGTGTGTGTGTGTGTGTGTGTGTGTGTGTGTGTGTGTGTGTGTGTGTGTGTGTGTGTGTGTGTGTGTGTGTGTGTGTGTGTGTGTGTGTGTGTGTGGCCATATGGACTAGTAATTAGTGAAGTAAACCCTGGTCAGAAGAAAAAAAGTCAATCATCCTGTTTTTCGTGTGTGTGAGTCTGCAAATTTCACACTGCCGTAGGCCATATGGGTTGTGCTAATAGACAAATATGTTGTTCTTTCTGTGGCTGCTTCCGTTAGGGGTCGCCACAGCGGATCATCTGTTTCCATCAAGTTGGTAACCCGGGACTGAACGATCCAGTATGGAAATCTGATTTTATGATCTGCATATTTGATTTGCAACACGTTCTTCGCCAGCAGAGAAAAACCACACTACCCATGCAAACACAGGAAGAACATTCAAACTCACACAGAGAGGCCCTGCCGAGAATACGGAGCAGATCTGGGATCTTATTGCTGTGAGGTGACAGTACGAACCACTGCACTACCACCAGCAAATCTGGACTGGTGTCAGTGAGCCGTTGTCTCGTCTACATACATACTCATCTGCCCTAAAGCCCTGCCCCGACTCCTGCACAGAGCTGCTTTTTCTTGTTTGTTCAGAGTCCATTAATATTTAAAATGTGTCTAAATTGCCACAAATTTGAAACGACACTGCCTTGGGTCCCTAGCAATACACCCACCTAGTGTGAAATACATTTAATGAATGGTTCTCATGGTATGTGAAGTACACACACAGAGACAGAGATTCATTGCTTAATAGTAAGATTACTATAAGGAAGGAGCCGGCGTAAAGATATCATTAGACGGCATTACCTTGATACATATGTAAATATATAATGGTATCTGACCAAATTAAAGCAATAATCCTTAAATTCCTTGTATTACCCCCACCCAGACTATGCTGAGGTTTAAGATACACAATATGGATGTTGTGGAATGATCACACTGTCACACAAGGGCAGGAACAATTTTCAACCGCAAATTAAGACACTATTCTGAACTGTATGTGGAAAGTACACTTAAGTGGTTAAATGCATTTACGACAGCCGTGATGTGCAGAACCGTGTGTTTAATGGTTGAGAGGATGGAACAAATAACATTCTCAGAGCATATTTGAGTGAATGTGCATTCTGAATGACCTCCAAAGTTAATCAGGATTTTCTATTACATAAACTTGCTCTCAAACACTGTTAAGGGTAAGTGGTAGTACTCAGATAACTTCTAACCACTAACTGGACAGGTCAGGTCAGGTCGTTTTGCAGTCAGACATTTTGATGTATTCATTTATTCATATATTCTCACATGCAGACGCTGCCATCACACATAAAAAGGTGTGATGATATTCTATAAATGTTCAAGATAAAATAATCCTTTCTTATTCCCACAGCAGGGGAATTTGCAAACATACTGAGCAGGCTGCTACCTACAGGAGATGCGGACATGGCATGACCAACAAACTTACATACTGGCTAATGAAAAAATTGACATTGGGCCCTATGCATGTTTGTTTGTGTTTGTCCAGTCAACTCTTGGGGCGAGAGGGGACAAGGGACATGCATGAGCACAAACACACACACAAACACACACATACACGACCACATGCAGGATTACATTTTATGTGTATGTGACAAGCAGAGTAGAGCTACATTTTCTACATGTATCTCGTTTTTTCTTGATTCAAACTACTTTCATTTATCTCCCAGGTCCAGATTACATGCTTCTTCAGTGTAATGGCAGCCGTTACAAAGCAAGCACTACACACGCTCGACTTCAAAGACAACTAAGTTGAAAAGAGGAGCTAAGCCTTTAAAGAATTTGTTAGAATAGAAATGTTGTTTAGCCTTCCCAGAAGTGGCTCTTGTGTATCAAACCTCTTCAGAGAGTCGAGCATACAGATATACCCGTGGTAGAAATTCCACTCTTAACTATATGTTTGCTGAACCTGTGCTACACTTTCCATCACCCCCAAGTGGATTTGCTTGGAAACATTTTGTTCTTGCTGCAGCATATAGACTTCATAGACTGCAAATGACTCGGTGCAGAGATTTACTGTTATTTGTTTGTTTGCATTCTTTTTTCTATTTATACGCATATTTGGTTATAGTGTGTAACATCAAAAGAGAAGCAGAGGCACCAGAGTTTATAAAATATGGCGGTAGAAAAATAAAGATATTTTTACAATGAATTAGTATGCATTTCCTCCAAAGCTTAATACATGTCTTACATCTGCAATTTGTAACAATCTGTATAATCAAACCACAAACTAAAGCAGTTCTTTCACTTGGGGGTTTTGATTTTCAGTGGATGCAATTAACATACACGTATTAAGTCTACATTGATATTGTTACTAGACAGGTGTGCCCTTATTTCTCAGTTTTTTTTTTCCAAATGCTTATTCTACGTGATAATACAATTCATTAAATCTTTGATCAAGTACAGAAATATCTAAACACAACAAGAGGCCAAAGTTGCTTCTTTGAACAATCTCTTACATGTCTGTCAGGTTTTGAAACAAGGCTGCAGTAGTTTGCAGTATTTAGGACCACACAAAGACAGATAAATGTCTTCTGCTTCATAGCTATACCCTCTTAAAGAAGAGAGCTTGAAAAAAAGAATAAAGGCTCACTTGGACATACTTGTAAAAGCCACAAACTTGATTGCAATGGTCACATAGATACATCGGCAATCAACCCATCCTAAGCATTTTGGCAGTGGGCTGCTGTGAAGAACCTGTGATGCATCTTGGTATTCAGTGTCTCGCTCAAGGACACTTCGACATGCAGACGGGACGAGACAGGGTTTCAACCGTCAACCTTGTGATTAAAGGACGCCCCGCTCTACCTCCTGAGCCACAGCGACCCCATTAAAAACCAGTCCATAAACACACTGTTTAATTAATTTACAGCTCCAAGACACAAATCCAAGAGTTACTCCATCTCTGTGACTCTCCAATAAGTGCTCACTAATTAGTTTATACATGAGGGCATATATTGTGTTTTACTGTTGCATACAGTAATACCAGCATGCACGAGAAATCACAAACTTGACACTGACGAGATGGAGAAACCGTTCCATTCATTAATCTTCATTACAACAAGCAGCCTGTATTCCCTGTTGTATGTCGGGAGAAAAAAAAAAAGTCCCAATTAAAGGATCTGAGACTTTTCCAAGATCGTGTTCCCCAAGGCACAACTCAACTAAACTTGTTCCAAATGACCCACTGCAGTTTTCCAGAGAGTGACTGGGTTCCAAGAAGAGACGGTGAGGGATAGAGAGAAAGAGAGAGAGAGACATATATTGGTCTATAATTATCACTTCTGAGGGGGTGATAGTGATAATTTTATGTCTTTTTTTTCTCTGGGTTCTGGAGCCAACTCATTAATTTAATTGAGCAATTAAGCTTGAAAGTAGCATGTTAACCCTGTGAACTGGCACTACCTCAAACATGCAGTTGTTGCTGGTAGTGTGTGCCTGTGATATGTGTTCTGCAAGCATACGTATGTGTTCATTCACACGTTTGAGTAAATAAGTGATACATCTTGTGAATGTGAATTGTGGTACATTATATATAAGCAAAGCCTTGTATTTGTGCCTGGCTGGTTGATCATCACAATCTTCTCTCTGTCTTTAATGTTCCAATAGGGGCAAAATTCCAAATAAAGAAATTGAGCTTAAAAAGGTGGAGAGGGTGTTTAATAAAACTCTGGAACTAGTGCAATAAAATAGGCAAATACTGGGAACAATTGAAGAACCAACTACATGTCATTCCGACATCTTATTTTTGGAAAAACTGGAAAAAAAAACATGGGAGTTATACATTACATTACATTACATTACAGTCATTTAGCAGACGCTTTTATCCAAAGCGACTTACAGGAAGTGTATTCAACATAGGTATTCAAGAGAACTACTAGTCACCAGAAGTCATAAGTGCATCTCCTTTCTTAAACAAGCATCTTAAAGCATAAGCCAGAGCAAAAGTATAGTGCAGAAGCAAGTTACTACGAAAACAATAATTGCAACAGACTAATCCGAATATAGTAAGTGCTACAAACTACTACGAATAGGATAAGTGCAGTAAACAAATACAAATTCAATAAGTGCAGCGAACTGATACAAATACAGTAAGTGCAACAACTAATACGAGTGCAATAAGTGCTACGAGGAAGGCTCAGGGTAGTACTTCTTGAAGAGGTGAGTTTTCAGCCTGCGCCTAAAGATGGGCAGTGACTCTGCTGTCCTGACGTCAGTGGGGAGTTCATTCCACCACTGAGGGGCCAGGACAGAAAAAAGCTGTGACCGGGTGGATCGGCCGCAGGGACCTCTGAGCGACGGGGAAACCAATCGCCCGAGGCAGCAGAGCGAAGTGGTCGGGCAGGGGTGTAGGGCTTGACCAAGGCCTGGAGATAAAACAAATTGCTTGCATCAAGATCTTTTTTGGCACAATTGTCGTTTTCCTGATATCAGTGAAAAACAATGCCAGTTTCTTTTTTCAAGACAAATGAATTGAATATGCTTCACCACATTCACATTTTTCTGAGGTGTTGACATGTCATTAGGTGGATGTGACACTCAGTCAAAAACAACACATTTAGTGATTTGATATTCATGACCAAATGTGATCTTCGGCTCATTAGCTAAAGTTTGTCCTCATTTGACCATTGAGAAAACCTGTTGAAGTGACCATGAGTTAGCTGAGTTTTCAAGGTGCCATTTGACCCTCCATCAATCTCAGAGCTCATCAGCTGTCTGTCTGTCTATAAATAAGCCTTGGGGGCAAGGGGCTGTAATTCTGGGTTTCCGGTTTAGCCAGTGGATATCCAGGCCAAGACTTCTTTTTCCGGATGTCACTTATTATCTAAATTGTGATTAGCAACTTGAGATGCAAGACAACCATCTGAATTGAGAGACGACCTGATTGTTTCACAAGTCACAGTTTAGAAGCTAACTTCAAACCAATACAAAGCTTAATCATCGTCAGATGATAGCTGATGGGTTTCCAGATTGCATTTGGGTCAGTGTATTTTGCCCTCTTTTGCTCTCCGGACGGACTGTTTACCTGCTTTCAACCGAAGCCTGCTCGTACGTGATAGGTCACTACCACTAAGACTTCAAACTCAGACTTTTGCATATGAATGCAGAATCTGTTAATAGAGATTAATCTGATGCCAACCATGGACTACCTTGAGAACACACTGACAGTCTGTGGTTGGTTCTGTAGAGACAAACCTCAGATAAATATTGCATTATGCCTTAAATAATAGATAGGGAAGCAGCAGAAACACACGAACCGGCAGCGATGTACAGACATACACACACTCACACACAACTATAGAAATATACACATGTATATGATTTAGTGAGAATAATTCGACAATGCAGATGAGGAAATGTATGATGTTTTTTTGTTTCCAACCAAAACTGTTTAGCACAGGTTCAGTGTTTCTCAGGGGAGAGCTGAGTGACCACATCATTACTGTACAGCAGCTGTCCTGCCATGAATGTCGGTACGATGTCCACTGGTAGTTGCTGCAGCAACTTGAAACCACATTGTACATAGGGATCTAGAGATACAGGCAGCTGAGGGAAAATAAATAGAGTGTAGCAAAAATGGTTTATTTATATATATATATATATATATATATATAAATATATATATTATTATATATATATATATGCAGCGACATATGCAGTACAATGGCACCCAGCGTGAGCTTGACTTTTTTTCTCAATCATGTTTTTGAGATTTCTTGACATATTTCAGAGAGCTGTCATTTGTGTTTTAATATAAAAATCCCCATCCAAAGTGGTATAGTCGCAGCAAATGTCTACCACTTTATACAACAAATAGAACTTTTATTTCACTAGCTAATGGATCCTGTAAAGTTTGTCAAAAATCATCAGTAATGCACATAATACACTCAAACAGTGAATTCCCTGCTCAGTAGAACACTTTTTACATTTGTCTTCCTACATTGCACATCCCCGACAGCCACTCCATAGAGTCACGGAGCCAGAGTAACATATCATTCACCCAATCACTCATTCAATCATCCTGGCAGACAATCCAATCAGAGTCACTCAGGAATAAAATACTGTGCAATACAGTTTTTCATTTTTGACAGTCTGATTGACAATAAAGTCCTTAAACAGGCATGTTCCGTACATTTGTTTCAAACAGACATTCAAAAGATGGCGCAATTTTGGCCTCCCAGCCTTAACTTGTTCTTAATGGTTCATCATTTCATTCTGACTATCATCAAGTGCAGTGACCTCACTCTGCTGAATTTTTTATATTTGTAGTTGTTATTCCCCCTTCCCGTACCTGTTCCATCATTTTGTGAAGTTGCCACACTCTTTCTTTCACTGAGCCTGAGGAGCAAAGAATAGAGAAGAGTAGAGTGTTGATACAACAGATGATCAGTTTCAGCATCACAAATTTTTTCTGCCCGTTTTTCTGCCTTCACAATTGTGAAATATTGTATATTCATGGGCCACAGTAGCTCACTGATATTCATGAAATATAGTTGGAACATCCATAATTATCTGGCAGTCTCCATCATTGAAATCCTTCAGCAGGATGCCACCAATATGCCGTACAGTGACTTCATGTATAAGCAACAATTTCATATGACGTCATTACCTTTTCAAAAAGTCCTCTAGAAGGACAACGCAGGGCAGCTTATAATATCAGTTAGCTATGAGAACATATTAATGGAATAATATTAACGATAATAACGAAAGTAACCGGAGTCAATAAATCTGATTCTGATTCTGATAACAATAACAATGTCAATTGAACTCCTCAGTTTCAGTGCTACTGACAGCGTCGCACCTGCACCCGGAAAATAATATTTTTTGGGATATTCAAAGTAAGTACTTTAGTCATGTAAACCTGATAATGTCATCTTTGGTGAAAACTAAGTGGCAGGACCTTCTTCCATGCAACATTATGAAACAATCAGAGCACCTTGGCCAGTTGTACACTGCTTTTAAAAAACCCATTTAAGGACTGAATTGTAGGAACTTAGCTCTCATAGGCTACAGCTACTCATTTATTAAAATGTAAATAGAAAATTAGATTTAACTGATCAGTATTTTTCAAAAAACCTCATTGTAGGTATACATATTTTCTTGACCCTGTTCCCTAATGTGAGTGAGCTTTAATTTGAGTTGTAGCTTCTGATAATAGATTGGTTGTCTCAAGCTGTATGGCCAGTGTTTTTTACAATTCCCAAAACTCATGTGTTTGTGATTGCCTAACCAGCTGTTCTGAATTCAAGGATCTCTTCTTTTAGACACCAGCACAGCGTGACAGGGCAGAGAAATTGCAATTAAAGTCGCCTCGTTTGCAAATCAAACCAATCAGGTGTTAACCTGATGCACCTGTAGAACACCTGTTGGAAACTTCTGGCATGGTTGACTTGGCTGTGCAGCCAAACAAACATTAATCTAGGTTAAGGTGGCACAGGAGGTGCTTGGGTTTTTGTGTGAAACCTACATGGTCTGGTGTATGTGTGTCTGTGTATGCAAGTGCATGCATGTGGTGTACCTGTCTGGGCTTATTCATCTTAATTTTTTCCACCCCAGTGTCTGTGTGCATGTGTGTGTATGTGGATAAGACTGTGCGTAAAAGCTGCTGTGCTCAAGCTTATGACTCAACTGCTGGCAGTGTGCAAAGTGCCTTGCAGAGAGCAACAAACAGGAAACATTGGGAGAGACAGGTACTACAGTGGGTAGATACAAGTTGTGAACTGTGCTTTCAGAAGATCTGGTAGTAGGATGAGTCAACCTGCCTCAGCTTTAAAAATGACTCTGGCTGTGCCTCTGTTCAATCTAATGCAGGATTATATACTGCGTTGTGCTTGCTAGTTGCGTTTAGTCTCACATCTGCATGCCTCCAATTTAAAAATAGATAGACACACACTCACAGACACAGTTTATACATGTGCAATCAAGGATGTGCTCATTAGGATCGGAGCAATCCACTGAAAGTTAAACTAGTGTTGAATATAATCTTTGAGACTTGAAAGGTAGCAATTAAGCTTCATATAGAGCAGATGTTGAGAATGAATATTCATTATTTATACATCTATATCTTAAGCAAATTATTTTGTGCTGTTGATTTTCTGACTCGTAACTCAATTGACCAATCAAAGGATGTATTGTTGACCTAAATTGTAAGAAACAGGAAAAGCAGCATACAGAATATCATGGGTTTTGCTGGCACTAGTTGCGTCATGCTGAGAATATTCAACACATTGCCAGGGGACACAACTTCCTCCCTTTTAAACAAGTTTTTATATATTTACCAGTTTTATGATATGTAAAAATTACTTTTCTGCCCGTGAGTCAGCTCGCCTACACTCTCAGCAGGTCTCTGCCTTTTTGAGGCAGTCGTTGCATGTTGACAAAGACTTGAGAAAATGATAAAAAAAAAAAACTTTTGAACAGGCTTGCTTTAAAACTTGAAGTATTGAGGTTTATTCCCAACAGTGATGAGCATTCAAAACGGTCATAAACTTGCAGCATTTGACTGCTGCTTAGGTGTCGGGAGTCACGACACCCTGCTCTTCAAGGATCTGACTCGGGTTTGGCAGCTGGAACTAAGACATTTAACTCTTAACGCATATTTTAATGGGATCAAAATCCAGTCTGAGGGTAACATGTATATTTTTAACAGATGTAGTCAGGTCTTAACAAAGCTGTCATAATAAATGTAAATGTACCCACAGCAGTTAATGTGCATTCCAGCAACATAAATGTATGCAGTGATTTTGTTTGTAATCAGGCTTTAAAGCTAGGGTAGGCTGTTTTTCATTTTGTAGTCCCATTTTGCTACTTAAGAAAAACACAAAAAAATGAAGCACAGAACTATTTTATATTTGGAGGGTGGAGGCAGAATTAAGGGTGTTGGAAGCTAATTAGGATAGGAAGCTGCTCTGAAGTATTGTGGTATGGCAGCTGATACTTCTATATCTATTGCAAGACAGCAGCAGTTTGAAACCGCTCTGACTGGGGAGGTTATTGTCTTTTAATATCCTTCTGGGCTCTTTGCAGGCACCTCTTCTTATCAATACCAATGATGCTCAGTAGTTTGGTACCAATGATGTGCTGGGCCATTTTAATCTACCGCTGTGGAGCCCTCCTGTCCCTGGCCGTGCACATCCAATGCTAGTTTGTCATTTTTTTTAAAGTCAAGATGCTTTCTATGCTCTTCTTTAAAAGTAAACACAAATTTTGCACAATAATTTAGCCTTCTCAACTTTCCTTAAAAAATACAGCAATTTATGAGGTTCTTTCACCAGGATCGATATGTGTGATAAACATGTCAGGGTGTTTGTGACTCTGATTCCCAGGAACTTAGAACTTGTTTTAACTGGAGTTGAGTTGTATGTGGTAAGAACCACTCTGCAAAATTGATGATTTGCTTTCTATATAAAGTCTCATCATTGTTTGTAATCAGGCCGATGACAGTAGTGTCATCTGCAAACTTCCCAACAGAGTTCTCTTCCTGTTTGGGGTAGCAGTCGTGGGTGTACACAATGAACAGGAGTGGGCTGAACACACAGAGTGGAGGAGGTTTGGCTGCCAATCCAAACTGCCTGGGGTCTGTTTGTAAGGAAGTCCAATAACTAGTTGCAGAGTGAGGTATTCAAGCCACGAGTGTTTAGTTTACCAATCAGTTTCATGCAAGAGATTGTTGAATGCTGAGCTGAAGTCAACAAACAACATTCTGATGAAGGTGTTGTTATTTTCAAGGTGTGTGAGGGCTGATTGGAGGACAGTGGATACAGAATCTGGTGAAGGTCGAGGCTGGGGTGTCATCATAATGGGGCTGTGTGTCAGAGGGTGGTTGTCATTTACACTGGACACTGCAGAGTATTTAGGTAAAGTAAAAAAAAAAGTCATATAGCTATTGACCCATGTTTTACTTCCCTTATTGCCAGATTCTCTTTTTGATAAGTTTGTTGTTGTTGCCAATTCTGAAGTAGCAACTTTTTCTGCAGGCTTTCACCGAATGGACGTGCACATGCATCTGCATTTGTAGAACAACTAATAGTAACGTGCTCTTCCTGTTATGATCTGTGATTGCCAAAGTCTCCCATCAGGGTTAGATTTTCAAAAAATCTGAAAACTGAGCCAAGATGTTGTGTAGCTGTGTCTAGTTTTCTTTCAGTCCACTTAATTAACACTTTGCTGAAAGGTTATCAAGATTGTTTTCACAATGGTGGCACCAATCATCCAATTATATTTGGGGATACATTTTTACTTCTGATGTCTCATGGACAAGACTGTGCATGGGTATTCATTTACATAAAGTGCCTCTGCAGACTTACCTTTATGAATGTTAGCTCCATTTACCAAGACAATTCACCCGACACTTTACATGAAAGAGCCCCGCTTTGCTGCATGGCGTGGGCAACACATTAGACATATAATATTTTCACTCATACCAGGAATAACTCGGCCTAAGGTATTGATAAAGTTACACTGTAATCATCAATAAACATTGAAACAAAATAATAAGGACCTAGTCTTGAATAGACATTGAATCCTGAAGTTATATCAAAACAAAAAGTAATTCATTTAAATTCATCTGTTGAAATATATGGACAGATTATCGGTTCCGTAGAATAGCTCATTTCAAAATATCAATGTATATTGTCAGCTTACCTCTGGCAGTGTTTATTTCCTCCTCCCCTTTTTAGATACATTGTTGTGCAGACTATCGCATAGCCATACAAGCATCAATTAGCATAAACCAGAACACATATGGGGATTACACGTATATGTACACACATAAATACTCTTTGACTTGACAGCAATCAAGAAATTCAGAAGCAGTAGAGAGTTGGTTTCTGTGAATATGATTTTATTTGACATCTTAATGTTGCGTTATGAAACCAAACAAAAACAGCAAATGAGAGCAGTTGTGCTTGTTTACTCATCATATTGCATAAGGGCTCATTTGATTTGATCACATATTATACAGCTTTTCATGTTCACTCACATCTTTTTTAATTGCAGACTGTATAAGTGCATTTACAAAATAATTGCTATCAGGTTGGTGTCTGCTAACTCACAATGCTTTTGTTAAGCATATAAATGGTACAGATTATATCATTTTTATCAATCAAATGTAACATTGTAATTGGGTGTTAGGTGTTTATCTATGTGAAAGTGAAAAGCTCAAAGACATTTTGATTTTCCCCCTGCAAGTTTGAGTAAAAGGATGCAGAAGTGTTTACTTATCAATCATTCATTTCTCCGACTGGCAGTGAAGAGTTAGTTTTGCCTAAGGGTGGGACTGTGTGGCTCTACAAATAAATTAAGCATTGATTTTTGTTGTACACACACCCCACATTCTAGAACTCTGTGGAAAAAGTAAACAACATTAATTTGCTTTTTATTCAAGTCTAATTACTAAAGTGTAAAGGTACCTTGTGCACTGAAGGGTCAGTGTTCTGGACTGTACTTAGTTTGGTAACACACCCAATGATACTCATTATAGCATCCTTCTAAATTTACTATAAACATGGTCATGGCAGGAAAAGCACAGGTTTAACTAATGACACCAACAGTGGCCCGGTTCCAGTTAAGCAACCCCATAAGCCATGGCGGCAAGCTTCCATGCGCAATGCCGGTGTTCTCGAAATAAAGCACTTAGATGTATAAAGCCATTATAATGATATCATTTACACCTTTGCTTTTCTTGCAATAATTAGCAAATTGTCAGCTGTGAAAAAGGTGTGTAGTGTGTACACAGTGTGACCCCTCTGAGTTTATCCTTTGCCATCTTTTTGCTCAGCTGTTGGTTTATTATTATTATGATTTCATCAAAAGGGTGAAAATACTGAATGTATCATACATCTTCAGTTTGGCTCCATTCTAGCTGCAAACAACAATTCCACATTTCTATTAAAGACCAGTGACTGATCACATTTTTATGGACATCTTTGGATATCGTGTGTCAATGCTGCTGTTCCATATTCCAATTCCAATTCTATGCCTGCTATCACTTACCTGAAAAAGCCATACCACCGTATCCTGCTTTGATGGAAATATAAAAGGTTGGTTTGGAGTAAATATTCTGTACTGTGCCACATAAGAAAGAGTCTCTTTGTGTATTCTACATGTTTAACACAAAGGGGTAGCTGATCTCTATTAGTGCCTTTTGGGTCAAGTATTTAGATTATCTGGGAATGGAGATCTAATATGGCCAGTACAGATAGCATGCACACCACATAGAACTATCTAGAGTGGGTTTTGTAACCCCTGTTATTTTTGGTAAGGTGAAATGTAAATTAAGGGGATATACTTAAATTAAGTTCCTCAAATACACGTAATGGTCGACGTCGCTGCTAAAACTTACTTTCTCAAATAATGCAGTTACTATAGTTTGACTCTTTGTTGTCAACCCCTTCTTTGCTTTACAGCTGTTATCCTTCATTGGTGATTCTCTATAGTACAGTAAGTCAAGAGGGACTCTAACGTAATGAGCAATATTTGTTTCTTTCTCCCCCACAGTACCGATCCACTTGTTTTCTCAGCAAAACAAGTCTGGTAATCCACACACCTGGCAACTGCAATCATAACTCTGGCAGTGAGGAAACAGATGAGAATTAGATTTTTCTTTTTTTCTTAATGCAGTGTTTTCAGGTGAAGGATGCTCTACTATAAGTTTGGTTTGGAGCATTGGGAAAGAGAGGGAGGAATCAAGAGTGGGAGTAAATACTGAAATAGCCATTTATTTTAATTTGTTTTTTTTACTGGCTCCACGATATAACTGAGTAGACTGTCGTATATAATGTATGGCGTTGAAAGGAGAGTTTAAATGTTACTTCAGGGAATACGCTTGAGCTTTGTGGGCATGAATCCATGTATGTGTGCGAAGCTGTGCAGATGTGTGTTCTCTTCATCCTCTGTACCACAGTGTCTGCAGGCTCTCTCTCTCTCTCTCTCTCTCTCTCTCTCTCTCTCTCTCTCTCTCCCCCTCTCTCCTGCCTGTGTCTCCTCCATTTTACAATATAGAACAGTAAATGAGGATCACCCCCAATGAAATGCTAAGCTTAAAAGTGTAGTACCAGCCCCTCCTGCGTTTCAGAGTCCAGTGATGCGTGTGTTTGTGTCTGTCTAATGATATAAGATGTCTCAATAGTGTATCAACAGCTATTTTCCGCAACTCAGCCACGAGAAGCCTCTGAAACCCTAGCACCAGGTCATTGTTTATTGCCAGGCGTTCCCCGTGCTTTTTCTAAAGCTTAGATACTAACATAGCACCGTGCATGGTGCTTTAGCTACTCAAATAGCGCGTCAGTGTCCTTTGGGAGCAAACATAAGACTATAAGAAGCTATTTAGAATCCCTATGCAAGGGATAACAAAGTTAATAAGTAGCAGAGCACAAAGGGATTTAAATATTGTCCTTGTGGAGGACAATGCGTGTCAATGTGAGATGTCCTTGAGGTGGTCAGATAAAAACTAATGCAGCTTTGTGAGCAATATAAAAGAGACAGCACAACTAAGAAGGTGATACTGATGAATCAAGCTAAATAACCTTGTCAGAAGTATTTTGAGGTTGCCATAAAGGTTACCTAAATGTTGTTTTGGAGAGAAAAGTGCTGTTTTATTTCTCAACTGGTTGTTTAACAGATGTAACCGATATATAGGCGAGAGGGGAACATCCTTTTAAGAATAATCCTCTTTTGTCTCACATCTTTTCTCTTCTCCTCTAGGCAGAAGGTTAAGATTTAAGAAAATGAAGAAAAAAACGCATTTGTGATTAAACTTAATTTCTTTTCTCAATCTTTGCTGCTCTCCCATTCACTACCTCCAGCAAGATTCTGCAGACTCCGGCAGAGACAGATACATAAATCATCTCAGGAGGCTCGTTGCCCAGAGAAACAGACTGGGATCATAGGAAGGATTATAAAGAACTCTTTGGTTAAGCCCTGGGCCCTCTGATAGGCTGGTGCCATAGAAACCGCAAGTTAGTGTTAGCAAGTTGTCTTGGTGTGAGCAGTCTAAGTAATTCTGTCTTGTAATGTGTGCTTTGATTGGCTGGGTGGGCTTGCGTCAGCATTGGGCTAGGAGGAGATTACTATGACTCCTTGCCATGTCTGATAACAGCGCTCAAACTGTGCGCAAGCAAATAAGCTGCAGAGAAGGAAAACTTGGCAAACACAGCAGCATCTGGGGCAATATGCTATGATGAGAATGCAATTTGTGAATAATTAGATAAAACTTAACTCACAAATTATTGAATTTCTTTAAGAAAGTAATCTCTGGAAGCCCCAGGGAGTGGACACTAGACACTTTGAAATCACAATTTATAAACCACACCCATTTATTAAGTTTATTTCAAAAGAACTTCATGAAGAGAGAGAAGTCTACCTAAAGTAAACTAATTGACCATCAGTCACAGGAAAGAATGATTATATACTTGGACCAAAGTATATGCCAAACTGTTGCCTTTGCATGCTGTTGTTCAAGATCAAGAAAGAATAGCTCAGAAAGAGACTAAAAACTTTAAACAAACAAAAAGGTCTAACTATAATGTAGAGGAGACAATCTGTACACATATGAGGCTAAGGCACTGTGACTTTTAAACGATACACATGCACAACAATATATGCAGACAATATACTGTAAGAACAAAACCCCACGTATAATACCATGCACTATGAAACTAGTGCTCATTCTAGGCTTAGCGGATTTTAGGTTCTTCTTCCTTATTTTGCTTGCCCTGAAGATGATGTACTGTATAGAAGAAATAAAATAGTACTGTATAATTCAATCCATCTCTTTACATATTTACAGTAAATGCATTCATAAGAAAATAGAACCCTTTCAGGAACTGAGCAAAAGCTGGGACGTTACTGCAGACAACAGTTCTTTTACACTTGAGGAAGAGCCGTTAAGAAATGATGACACCAAATAAAACACGTTTTTGTCATAAGCTAAATGGCTGCTGGTATTGGATGGCCCGTGTCGTGGCCGGCACTTTTCTTCCGCTCACCCTCCATGACATACTGCAAATTACGGAGTAGTCAGGCATTAAATTGAGCTAACATAACTTGTTTTCTATACAGTAGATACCAACAAAAACACTGACATACACAGCCATTAGACTGAAGAATGCCGTGTGGTGCTATTGTATAATGGTGTCACACCCGTCTGAAACATCTGAGCACAGCAAGAGACACGGATGCGTAGTTAGCGAGGCAATTTTATTGATGGAACATTTCAGTACAGGTAAATTAAGTGAAATGCTTACAGGAACAACTCACATATACAGAGAAAAGACATCGCACCAATAACAAAGGGAAGGAAGAGAATAGCTAATGCAAGAGAAAACGACCACCCAACAAAGTAGATTAAAACCCACAACGGAATCCTGCTTTTGACCATTAGAGGAGTTTACTGGTCACACCACAACACCACAACTGCTGTCAATAACAACTAAACACACCCCTTTCACCTTGTTGGCTCGACCTTTTTGAGTCCTTAGTTAAATTTTATTTACAGCATGTTATAATGTCAGAGCAGGAAATAGATGGGTACACATTAAACAATATTAAATAACACCTTCTTCCTACCCATCTTTTCATCAACTCATCCTCTTGCGCTTCCTCTCATCCTTATAAGAAAGATGTCCTATCTGCTCCCTTTTCTACAAACATAATCACGCTTGCATGCACATGGATATGAAAATGAAGGATTGAAGAGGTTGCAGCAACACGGCGGAAGGAGGCTGAGAGCCGAGAACAGACAGATGGAGATATGGGCGGGTCAGTGACGTTAAAGGGAAATCATAAACGTAGGTGACCATCAATCCTTCAGTCCTACAGCTCGTCAGCTCACTCAGGGAGAGAAGTAAATGAAAAAGTGGCAAAGAGATGGATGAATGGGGAGATTAATGTGTAAATGGGTGAATAGATAGGCAGAGGGGTAGATGAATAGTTAAGTGAAGAGATGAATGGATGGATGGTTTGGATATTTAGGATTCACAAGTCATTACGAGTGCGCATACCATCAGTGGGAAAGGAAAAAAAATGTGTGAAGGATGTTTGGGGGAGTAATGGAGGAAAGGGGTGGTGGAGTGAGATATTTAATAAATGCTCAGAATGCAGATATAGATTTCCAGAGATGAAAACTGACTTCAAAACTAAGATTTCAACAACATTAAGTCTTGAGTGAAAGTAGCAATGTTAAAAGAAAAAGTCAGGCATTCAAAACTTCACTTAAGTAAAAATACAAAGATATTGTCATTAAAGTATACCTAAAAGTGCCAATTAGTCACTTTTCTGAATGGCCCATTTAAATGATCAGATTGTCAGATGCATCAATGTGTAAGCATGACTAATGTAGCAGCTGGTGAAGATGGGGCTAGTTTAATTACTTAATGTACTGTCAGTGGCTTAATCCATCAAGATCCATCACAATATAATAGTTGATTGTGTATTTTATTATTAATCTAACCCTGCAAAGAAGCTAATAACTAAAACTGTCAAACTAAGTGTATTAGAGAGTATACTAAGTACATTATTTGTCTCCCCAATGTAGTGTGTTAGAAGTATAGACGGGTGCAGAGATGACGATCAGCAAGATAAGCTTTGCAAATGGAAACCCATTTTGGATGCAGAAGTAAAAAGCTAATGTTAGGCTACAAACGAGGTACACCAATGTTGCTCGAGCGGGTTTACACAACGAGGCTGTGTAGGCAGACTGGTCGGCATGAGACATTTAAGTCCCATTCTGCCACTTTCACGATTTTTAATACATGTAAAAGCTTCAAAATTCAGGAGAAGGGTATTTACTGATGTATTATATTGTATTTCAAAACATTTAAATCACAGAACAATTGCAGTACTTGGGTCAATTACTTGGGTATCCGTTATAATATATAGATAAATAAATGAAAGAATGGATGGATGTATGTATAAATGTTATTATGAGACCATTGGTGTCTCAACAGCTGCAGTTGCTTCTTATAGTCATTTTATTGAGTTTGTTTATTAAAACAACCCTTTTTAGCTGTTTCTAAGGAAAAGGCTTGTCCGGCTTTACCATTTTGGACCCTTTATGATGTTTATCTGGAAAGATGATCTACAGTTGGAGATGAAATCTGAGTTTCCTTTAGCTTTTCATTCGTTGTTTGCGTAATATTTCTTCTCCTCTTTGTTGACCACAACAATCCTCCTCATTTCTTGACTCGAGTATAGAGAACAGCTGACCCATAGAAACCTACAAACATCCTTCTCGCCATTCTGCTCCATTTGACCCAATCATCATTAGCCTTTCTTTACTTAGCTGGCACAATTATATAAATTGACTGCCTTTTTTCCACATATTTACCCATCAAACTGGGAGTGAGTGAGATGTGAAATTGCTCAAAGAGCCAAGGCACAAAAGACCATTTATCATGAATGTAAAGGGTAACATCAGCTTAGCTTTTTTTCTTTGAAATGGTCATCATGATTTCCTTGTTTCCTTCACTAAAACCTTTCAGACTACTGTTTGTTTCAGTTGATGAGCTATGCTTGCTAGTTACCAATTTCCCTTCAGACCCATTAGATATGTGGAAAAATAATATATGAAAATTGGATGCATGTTGTTTTTCTTTTCAAAGTTATTAAAAGTTCAACATTGATTGCAAACAGAGTGGTATGAAAGTAAATCATAAAGAGACGGATACATTTGGTACCAACCATATAACTAGCACCTGGAATAAATTACCAATTAAAATAACATGTTGTGGCAGAGAGCCTTTGGTCTCAACCAGAGCCTTTATCACCTGTTACCATGGCAATCAGAAGGGAGAGAGAACGCAGACACGAAAAAAAAAATATATATATTGAGAAAGAGACTGATGAATAGAAATGGGTTAGATAGAATAAAAAGGTGGGATAGAAAAACAGAAACTATCTGTCTGTGAGCGACGCAGCATTGAGACACTAATGGACACAGACTGACTAAGAGAGACGGAGCAAATGAGTGTTTAGTGAGTGCAGTGCAGTCATCAAGGATTCAGCCCTGCGCCTCACACAGTGATAAGGTTTAGATTGCAAAATGATATCCCTCACATACACTCCATGACATAATCATTATGCCCATTCGCATTATTAGTACACAGGTTGCTATTTCAGATTGGAACATGGGCTCATCTGTTGGCTGAATTGTGTGTGTCTAAAACACAATGGAGCGACTCTGTCGATATTCCATTATGCTGTATAATGTTAGGGCTCCAGAGGACTGAGGGAGAGTGAGAGTGGGAGAGGTGGAGAGTGAAATAAGAGGAAGAACAAGAAGAACTCATGTAATCCTTATGGTATTCTACTCGGAGAGCTGTGTTACACAGTACAATATCAGCAAATGAGATTAGATAGGCATATTATGGATGATTTGTCTTGCTAATATTCACTCTAGAATAGAACGATCCGTGATTGTTTCACATCTGATATCTGCGTAACTGTATTTGGAAATATCAATCTCGTGCTTTTTTCAGTTCAGACTTTTTTTCTCCGTCATCCTTTGTTTTTGTCTTCTCTTCCAGCGCTCTGCCTTCTGAAAATGTCCATGGCTTTCTGAGTAATGATTCGAGGAAAGCTTCGCTGTTTCATATTATAGCTCGATGCCCCCCCTCTCTTCAGTCACACACTTGCTTCTTTGATTCAATGGCTGAATTTGTGCTCTCCAGTACTTTGGAGATCCTTCCTTTTTCCCTGCAATGATAAAGGAAAGCCCAGGTAACGCGTTCTTGTGTGCGTGTAGTCTCCTGAGAGTTTTATCTGAGGGATGGGGGAATTGCTTTGGTGAATTTTTTTTAGAAGAGAGAAAGAGAGAATGACAGAAGAAGGTTAACAATCACAAAAGTGAAGGAGACTGAGACAGCAGGAGGTATCGTGGGAAAGGGAACAGAAGAGATCACTGGTGTTTGCAATGCATTCTGTACTCTGTTATTTGGAGGACTGTAACTGTGTCTATGCAGTACAATTTCCGATCAACCCATTTTGAGTCAACATTAAAGAAAACAAAGTTACAACAGTCACAAAGATGGTGTTTGGGGGAAGCATTCATTTATTGTTAATAACCATGACAACCATCATTGCCCAGATGCCAAACTGGCGTGCGTGCAAATTTAGAGGTTTTCTGCCTTTCTCTTTGTTCTGTGCCGCCGTCTGCTTTCTTCCACTCCCTTTGCAGCCCCCTGCTACCAGCACCTCCTCCCACCCCAGAAGGTTGTTTATAATTTTCTAGCATGGTAAGCAGTGGTCACATTAGCATGAAATTGACTTGTTTAAATAGCCATAAAACATTCATGGTTGCTGCGATGGCACCGTTGCCTCTCATGCTTTCCCCTTCATTAAAAGATACATCATCATTTATTTTGTGAGTGCGCGACAGCGTACGCCAGTGTGAACATACATTGCTGTGCATTGTTTCTCCGCAGTCATGTTGCATGTATGTGTGTGAGCACAAAAACCCAAGTGGTAGCAGTGAGTGAAGTTAAGCGATTGTAGTCTTTTCGGCAACCTCTCCCCACAAATCACCGTCTACTTTTTTCTGCTACCTCGATTCCTAACTCAGTCTATGAACATATACATCAATCTTTACTTTTTAATTAGCCTCGTCAAACTTTTTTTATTCTCGTCGCTGCTTTTGGGAGAAGGGTTTATTTTCTGTGTGAGCTCCCAGTGGAGTGGAGTGGAGCAGAGAGAAGGATGGAAGGAGAAGGAGGAATAGATCCACAATAATAATCTGCAAGAGTAGACCCCAGAAGGAGTGAGAGAGGGAAAGAGGGAGAGCGAGCAGGGATTGACAGAGATGATCCCTCAGGGACGGAGGCAGAGAGATACTGTACAGGCTGTTTCCTCTCACTTGTTCTTTAGTGAAGAAAATTGACTTCTGTCTCAGTCAACCATTCATTGTTACAGTGACTGACTCAAGTATCAAGACATGGCAACATACACATGCATACTTCTTACAAATGTGCACTCACAAACCCTTGTAAATGTCACTGGTTCAATAGTGCGGCTCAAAAATAATATTTCTTGTTTAAGTATGCGGTGAGTGTCTTCAATTTAGGTGAAATATGAACAACTTGCTTTGCGTCCAAGACCACTAACTACCCACAAGGTGTGAACCCGAATAGCTGACGCCTCAAAAAGGCTAAATAACAACATCAGGCTTCTGTTTCAAAATATATATATATAATACATTTATAAATTGGATCATTAACATAAGAATGTAGCACTATGTGCTAAATTTATTTTATGTTCATGAAGGATTCTCTAACATCAGCAGAGGGAGGCACATAGAAACAGCTGTTATTCTTTTTTATTATTATTCTTTTTTTTAATAGAAAATTAAAGCTTAAGTGCACAGTGGACAAGACTTGACCATTCAGATTCAAGTCAGTGACTCAGTCAGTGAAAGCTACCTTACTACATTACAATACTTTACATTACAGTCATTTAGCAGACGCTTTTATCCAAAGCAACTTACAATAAGTGTATTCAACATAGGCATTCAAGAGAACTACTAGTCACCAGAAGTCATGTGTGCATCTCCTTTCTTAAACAAGCATAGAGCATAAACCAGAGCAAAAGTACAGTGCAGAAACAAACTAATACGAATACAATAAGTGCAACAAACTAATATGAATACAATAAGTGCTACGAGGAAGGCTCAGGGTAGTACTTCTTGAAGAGGTGAGTTTTCAGCCTGCGCCGAAAGATGGGCAGCGACTCTGCTGTCCTGACGTCAGTGGGGAATTCATTCCACCACTGAGGGGCCAGGACAGAAAAAAGCTGTGACCGGGTCGATCAGCCGCAGGAACCTCTGAGCGACGGGGCAACCAATCGCCCCGAGGCAGCAGAGCGAAGTGGTCGGGCGGGGGTGTAGGGCTTGACCATGGCCTGGAGATAGGAAGGAGCTGTTCCTTTCACTGCTCTGTAGGCTAGCACCAGAGTCTTAAACTGGATGCAAGCTCTTACAGGGAGCCAGTGTAGAGAAGGGAAGTTGTGTGGGAGAACTTGGGGCGATTGAACACCAGACGAGCTGCAGCTTTCTGGACAAACTCCAGAGGTCTGATGGCTGACGCCGGTGCTCCGGCAAGTAGTGAGTTGCAGTAGTCCAGGCGGGAGATGACCAGAGCCTGGATGAGCACCTGCGCCGTCTCGTCAGTGAGGAAGGGGCGAATCCTCCTGATGTTGTAGAGGAGGAATCTGCAGGAGCGTGTAACCGATGCAATGTTTGCTGAGAGCGACAGTTGGTCGTCCAGGGTCACACCCAGATTCCTCGCAGTCCGAGTTGGCGTCACCACGGTATCATCAATGGTGATGGACAGGTCTCGGTGCGGGCAACCCTTCCCCGGGAGGAACAGTAGCTCGGTTTTATCCAGGTTGAGCTTCAGGTGGTGTGTCGCCATCCACTTCGAGATGTCAGCCAAGCACGCAGCAATGCGTGCCTCCACTTGAGTGTCACCGGGGGGAAATGACAAGACCAGCTGGGTGTCATCGGCATAACAATGGTAAGAAAAGTTATGCGAGTGAATAACAGAACCCAGAGATGTTGTGTTACTAAACACCTCTATAAGACCACTACACTTGCAGAGAAGCAGTCATACCGACTTTATTTCATGTCTGCACACAACACACAGATGGGGTGGTGGGAAAATGTTCTGTACTAGATGTTGCTGTTGAATTTAAGATTGTCAAGATGGTATAGTACAACATGTGACATGTGGAACCTTCTGTCGTAACAGCTCAATAACACAGCAGACACTCCCTTCTTTGTAAACATGGAGACAGATTCTACAGAATCCTGATCCCATTAACACTGGCCATTAACATTACAGATGTCCTGTCATAGCACTTACACAACAGACATTACTCATACTCACAGTGGACTACAATTACAAGTAGTGGTTCATGTGAATAAGGAATTTGCGAGCTTGGGCTTAATGTGGCTTTTTGTGTTTAATTCAGATTTACTGAATTACTGATTTCATTTTCTGAATGGCTGATGATGATGAGGGAGGTTCCTGAATTTGCACCAAACATGCTATCAAGGCTTTCATTGAAATTCCAACTGCATTTACCAAACCCGACACAGAAATAAACAATAAATATTTGCAGTATAAAATGTATCCCGATATTATGGCGATGCCATTACACATTATGGACGTGGAAGTTTCCTAGAGTCAAGCTCTGTAACTATTACAAATAACTGGACAAATCAGGACTAGCACACATGCAGACACACATGCAGATACGCTCACCTGGAGGCTACCCAGTACAACCATTAGCAGCTCAATCGGAGCAATTTGTGGCAAATGACTTTGCTCAAGGGCATATTGGCTGTCGTTTGTGAAAAGATGGTGAGCGCCAGCTTGCTTCTAAAAAAAATGAAACAAAAAGTTGTGTAACGATATGACAGCAGCAAGGGAGGAAAGAGAGGGATGGAGGCGCTGTTGTAATGATTGTAATGGGACAGACGATTCAAGCTGGCCGCTCTATTCAGATGGGGATGAGAAATTGAGAGACAAATGGAGACAATGAGAGAAGACAAAGGACTGTAAAGTATACTGTTACTGTATGTGCCTGTGTGTGAGGGTAAAGAGAGGTGTAGCGTCTGAAATGGAGGGATGGGAGCAAAGTGTTTTTGAGCGAGCTGATGCATTTTTCAAAAAGAACACTGGCGCATTTAGTGACTCCTCTGACCCCGTATCATGAGCTGAGCGTAAGAGTGAGGGAGGGATGGAAGGAGGAAATGAAGCAACGTTTAAAGGGGGGCAGAAAACAGCTTAGTGAGAAGTGTTGGGCTCACTGGTGAAGAAAGGGTGGAGATGAGAGAAGGAAGTGTGACGGCAGAGGGGTTACGATGGTGAAGGGGAGTGATAACCAGGAAGGGGGCAGAGGAGGACACAGCGAGTGGGAACTAGTGTAAAAAGGACATGAAACGTGAACAAAGGATTGGAGAGGGAAGGTGAAAGAGCGGGAGGTAGAGAGAAAGCGTTGACTCATGCTAAGCAGACACAGAAAGTCAGTTGAACTCACAGCCGGTGTGAATGAGCCTCGAAGCAAGAGAGGATATAGGAAATTGCTGGAGAGGAGAGCCAAGATGAGTGTGGAGAAAAGTGAAGGACGGGGAAGAAATGGAGGTGATAGAAAGGGCGGGAATGCATGTTGAGCAGGGAGAGAGAGACGACCTGGCTCCCCACAGTGTTTTAGAGGGAGGTGGGAGGAAAAGCTGTGTGTGTGTGTGTGTGTGTGTGTGTGTGTGTGTGTGTGTGTGTGTGTGTGTGTGTGTGTGTGTGTGTGTGTGTGTGTGTGTGTGTGTGTGTGTGTGTGTGTGTGTGTGTGTGTGTGTGTGTGGATGGTTGTGTGGATGGTTGTGTGGGCACAAGACATGAGATGCCATTCCATTCATGCTGAGATGTGAATGACTGACTTGGAGACTGTTGGATGTGAGCAAGACAAATTATTGAATAGTAAAGACAGACGTGGTGAACAGGTGAAAGCAATGAAAGATGCTGGCGGCAAGAGAAGAGTAAGACGAAAGGCGTTTCTATCCATTCATCTCTACATCCATCGTCAACTGCTTATGGGCTTGTAATGGCTGCACGACAAGCATAAAAGGTGCTGGACGAAGAGCATGTCTAAGCTCCATACGTTGTGTTCTGATCGCTTGGTGCTCATCTATAAGCCGCTACCTCCCGGGATCAGATCAAGGTGGAGGCTCTGGTCTTCCTCCTCCAGGCCAGGTAAGCTCCTGTTAGGCCGTTCTATGGGCGTCAGAGCATCCATCTTTGTCTGGCAATTCTCTTGGGACCAATTTTCTGTCGGCGATCCCACTAGGAGCTAATGCTCCAGACAACACAGATCACAGGGTCACTGGGGCACCGAAACCTTTCAACTTTAATGAAGTGGCAATTCCAGGAGGGGCTGCGTCTCTGTCGGAAGCGGATAACTCCCTCTCTCGTGGAGCGAGAGAATCGAGGGAAGGAATATATTGGGCGGCACAGACGAGACATGAAGGAAACGAGGAATGCGACACTTGGGGGAAAATGGTGTGGGGGAAAGAGGGGAAGGGAAGAAGTGTAGTAGTTGAGCTTGAGAGAGGAAAAAGGCCGGTAGCAAAATAATCCGCGAGGAGGAATAGTAGCAGGACAGGAGTGCTCCCCTGTGAGATCAGAGTGAGAGAGAAGGAGAAAGAGCTGGCAGTGTGTGTATGCCTGGAGGGAGTTAGGGGAAGCCGACGAGAGGTAAAGACAAGCGGGGGGATGCGGAACAAGTGGAGGAAGGAGCAGAGCTCAGTGAGCTAGCGGAGGGGAACAGGGCACCATGCAGTACGAGTGAGAGGAAAACACAACAGGGCAGTCAGTGTGGAGCAGGTGGGAGGAAGAGTCAAACTGTTTGTTTGTTTGTACCTCTGTTCTCCCCCTAGTCATGTTTCTTGGCAGTGATGTAAGGCATCTTAAACAACATTTAGACCATATGGCACCAAGACTCTCCAGGCCAAGTGTTTTTTTCTAGGTTTGAGAGGCATAATAAGGAATAGTAAAATCTATTTGTCTGTATGTAATATTCATTGTGGATACATACATCTGCTTGCATGCCAGTCGTTTCTTTGCGTGTGTAGACACTATAGTCTCCAGTGAAACCATGTCAGTCCTGGAGATGTTTACCCTGTTAATGTGTTGACATTTCCCCATGTCTATGTAGCCTCAGAGGACTGCAAGACAACACATACACTTGCAATAAGATTATGCTTCTGTTGTTCTCATCTGTGCTGTTAAAGTGAAAAACTCTGTCCCAAAGCTAACGTTGTGTGATTTTTGTATAGATTTTCATATGAAAATGAGTTCAATATTGTAGCAGTTTTTACCAAACCCAAAGCACAAAATTATCGCTAATCACAGGAAAATTATGCAGGAGAACTTTGCCAATATGAATCCCTCGTGAATGGGAACCAATTGAGCCAGCAAAGTGTTCTGACGACTACTGAAAGCTTGGGAAAGCATTACTTAAAATGCCAAGCATGCATGCCAACATTGTTCAATGTACAAATTCTGTACTAATACGCATAAATGTGTTTAAGGCACAATCATGTAAGGAAATGCCTGTAACATAATGTGTTTTACTTTGACAACTCTTTTGACAATTTATACTTTGATTCAAACTTCTTCCGACTCCTGAACTGAGCGGAGAAAGGCCTGAAGAGGTGGTACTGGGATTCATTTAAACTGCCTTAAATGTGGCACAATAGAAAACTATTACTCACAGTTCAGCACTCAAACACAGGCAACGACAATGTTTATTTTCCTCCATCTGTTCTCAGTGTGGACCTGCAATGCTAAGAGGTGCTTTCTTGATGCTTTGGTGAGTCTGTGTGTAGTAAAGGTCTGTTTGTGCTCAGCATTCTGTGGTAATGTCAGCTTTAAATGATGCTCCTTTGCTTGCCATCTTGTATGCGAGCGCCACTGTGGAGACTGGGTAAACTTGATTGAATCCCAGAAATCTATTTTTACAGTTGACATCACCAAGTGTTGGGGTGCCTTGGTATTATGAATCTTAAAAAAAAAAAAAGACTTGAATATGAACTGTAAACAAGAGCCGTCTCACCGAAGACAAATATCTTACAAGAAAGGGAAAGAAGATTATAACTGACCATCTGCATGTATAGTAAACAGAGGCTTTAGGGTCAAGGCAGTCCACGTACTATGAACTTGCCCTGCCTTCATGTCTCCTAGAACATCTCTCACAATATAATGTAAGAGATTCAGAATTAAACATAAGTACAACTGTATTCTTTGGAAGCTTCATTCTGCAGGACAAACATACTGTCTGAAGCATGAATGAAGACAGGGCGGATGAAGGCCGTTCATCCTTAAACCAAAAGGTCTGCGGTTTGTTCCCTTGCCCCTCTTCCGCAAGTCAAAGTCTCCTTGAGCAAGACACCAAAAGCTCCACAGGCGCTTTACAGCAGCCCACTGCTCCTAATGTTTAGGATGTGTTTAAATGCAGAGGTCACATTTCACGTATGTTCCTATATGTATATGACAGTTGTGATAGCATTTAAGTTTAACACAGCGACATAGATATGTTTCATAAAGAGCAGGGACATATCACGAGTAAAGAAATAAGGAAAGGCACTGGGAAGAACAAGACGTAGACAGCGTCTTTGTTTTTTTTCAGATGATTATGAGGAGGCAAGCTGTATTCATTAAGAAGAAGGAGACATCTCTATTGGGTCCTTTTTCTGCTCCTCACAGCAGCCTTAATAGCCTTGTCGTTCTCTCATTATTCTCTGCTTTTTCTTCCTAATTACCCTCTATCTCTTTTCCTCTCCTCTCTGGTCTCAACTGGTCTGGATCTTAAGAAATGAAAGCCATTATGCATCAAGAAAACATGAATTTCTCTTGATCATCTGTATCATACCTTGAAAATATTACCATGGAGACCATTAAGAGAAGGTCGGGGCATAATCATTGCATCATTGCCAACCTAATGTCTATCACGATGGTTTTTAACGCATCTCCAACACATTGTGTCCTTGGATGCTGTGATGAGAGGAATGTCTGCATGACAACGTATGGAATCATAATGATGCTCAACGCGATATAAAAGTAATTATAATTTTATGTTGTAATTAAAATGATACTGATGAAAGTGATGCATGGATTCGTTCAAACATAAGTAAATAGCACGCACGCACACACACACGCACACACACACACACACACACACACACACACACACACACACACACACACACACACACACACACAGTATCTACATTCCTAATTGCATAGATACATTGAATAATATGCACACGCACTCATACTCATATACACACAGATGGTTACATCCAATCTCACTGCCCATCTCTGTTCAGTAATGTGTGACAAAGTTTTTGTTTTTTAATTAAAGCTCTTGTGTTTTCACTGATAAGACACCCAATCAAGTGAAGAGTTTCCACATTGTTGAGATTCAGCTCATGTACTCAGCACAAATAGTGAAGAAAGTGGATGTAGCAACATATGGAGAGGGATGGGAAGGAAGGAATAGATGGATGTCAGTGGACACCAGAGAAAAGGAGAGGAAGAAAGCTGAGGGAAGGAAATAAAGAGTGGAAAAGGATGCAATATGATCTCACTAGTGCTGTGAAATGCACAGCATTCATTACTGGAAACTGTAAATTTGTGACGGAGCCACGAATTGCATAATGTACTCCATCAAAATAAATAATATGAAATGCACGTCTCCTTAGAAAAGATAAATCAGATACTCCATTTAGTGTGGTTCATTGCGTCAAACATTTCTTAGAGGCACGTTTATAGAGCTTACAGTTTAGGAACAAAACACCATTTGTTAAAGTCTGGAAGAGGTGACCATGGTTTAATGAGTAGAAATGTTCATATGATCAGGATATTAATAGAATGACCTTTCTAACCAACGTTTCATCTCAAAGTGGTGTTAGAAATACCTGTTCTACAGAATCATTCATGGTGAGTTGAGACTCACCATTGCACATGGCCTCTACATTCCTCAGCTGCAGACATTACTTTTATCAGAGCGAGGCTTTTGTATTTCATTCCCCCTGTTTTATAAGTACATTTTATCATAACTCAATAGAAGCCTCTCTGTTTTGTGATCTGGCCCAGTTTTAATTGGCGGTTTGATTTAGAATATTAAGGTAGTTTTGCACAGCGTTGCAACAGCATTATCATGCCATATTCACCAGGCTACTGTTCTCAACTTCTTTTTTTTAACAGGAATATTGTTATCACCATCGAATTTCAACTGAATTGTCTTTATGGTCCGTGTTAAGCTTTTGTCAGTGAAACTCACCACCTTTCTGCATAGCTATTTCACATGAAAAGCCTTTGATTTGAAGGGCACAATTCCCTCCCCTTCCCTGGTAGGCTTGTAATGTTAAGTTTCATTGACAGAAGCTTTATATGAAAGGAGTGCAAAGTTGAACTGATTGGCATAAGTTGGTGAGTGATAACAGTATGAGTTGAGTTTAAAAATATAAAATCAGAGTGGGAGTGAGGGTCTATATTTGATTGATATGAATTCATGATTTGAATGCAAGCTTTTTTTGATAATTTTCAGGATATCTTTTGTCTTTCTCTTGAATTGTGCCAAAGTAAACATTTTCAAGTTTTGCACAACCAGACGTGTTTTTTCCTTTCTTCCTCCCTCAGAGCCCTTTCTCCTCCGTCCATCCTGCTTAAATCTGTCTTTCTGTTCCTGATCTCATCTAATCAAGCAAATGGCAATTGCAGTGTGTCCTGGAAGTTAAATGTTGACCATTAGCCATCTCTCGGATATTAGGGAATAAATGAGAAAAATTGCAGTGGCCTTCAGAAGCCCATTTACCCATTACTGAATGTGGTTCAAAACATCATTTCGACAGTTGAGAAAGAAACCGCTGTGGATGTTTGTTTTCCTGTACATCCCTCTGTGCTCTGAGTGGTGAGAAGTTGTTTCCATTATGTGCATGTGTGAGGCATGCACGTGCACTGACTAGCTGACTACAGACAGGGATGGATGAAAGGTCTCATTGACCTATCACACACCCACCTGAAAAGGTCAGAGGAGCAAACACAAGTACAATCAGACACATCCTCACAAACACACAGGATCACATGCACCTGTTAAGTGGTCAACTGACACTCAAGCCTTTCATATCTAGAGAGGAGAAATTAAAGGTTGTGCCTTTCTCTTTCAGTTGTTCTCTTCTCTGTTAGGTTCTCAATTTTACCCTTCACAGCAGACAAAGAAAAAAGGTCTGGATTATACATGGCTTATTTCACCAGGCAAAAAAGCACAGGGAGCGGTTTCCCAAATGTCTGCTTCTGAGTGGGGGAAGCATAAATCACACGACAGCATTGCTCTATGCAAAAGAGACAAAAGAGGAAATATCTTTGAGACGGGAGGTAGAGGAGAAGAAAGGAAATTAAATTTGAAGAAGGAACTGAAAGAATATGGAGAAAGAAAAATATGTTGGACTGAAAGAGGAGATCCAAGAACTTCCCCATAGTGGAATAGCAGAAGGAAGGGGCAAAACAAAACACCTGTTCCAGTCTTCTTCTGACTGTTTTGATGTGCATAGGTGAATTCCTACTGTATGTGCTGCTGTGTTTTTTGAAAAAAAAACACTACATTTTCAGTACTCTGTATTGTGTGCCGATGAAAGACATAAACATAAATGATACACTCTCATATGTCGGACAAACAACACTAGAACTGTGTTTTCAGCTGAAGGGACTTGAATGACAGAAGCTACAGAATGAAGCTTTGGTGTGCGTGGGGAGGCTTCATTTTGCTGATGTCTGACAATCAACAGTTAAGTATAATTTTAGGTTGTTACAAAACATTGTCATAACAACTAAAGAACATATTTTTGGCTCAACCCGGATGCAAAAAAAGTAGACCAAAATGTTCATCTCCCAGGTGCCTCCTGTACACACACAGCATGCCTCTATAAAAGCATCACCATGGACACCATCGCACAGCAACATAATCATGGGCCCATACACTCAATGAACTTGGACGCATTGATTGACACAAGCTGATTGATCATTTGGAAAATTAATTCAATTACACAGCATTCTAAATTAGAGCAAATGGGAAAATGTGTTTAGCAAAGAGCAATTACTGCAGGCTGTAACGACGGTTCAGACATGTGTTCAGTTACACAGGGGAATACAACTCATTGACCTGGATGATAAGTTGAAATATCCAGAGAGAGACGGTGACACAAACTCATACAGGTGAGAAAAAGATTTATAGGTATTGGCACTAAAGTTTGGCAGTTTTTGCAGTCCCATCAATAAAAAACCTAAATCCTTTTTGTCTTGCATGTTCTGTTGGAAAACCGTTTTCCATGTTTGAACTAAATTAAATTGCAGAGAGTCTCAATTGTTCTTAGGTCTGAGGGTGTAGGTGTCCCTTTTCAACTTAGCATCTTTCACGCCTTTCTCTCTTTAATATTCAAGAAGGGATGTTGCACAGGACTTTGGCAGCAAAACTCTAAGACTATCCCATTGTTTTTTTCTGAAGCCTTTCCAATATACAGTTTGCTGTATGCTTTGTATCATTTTCCTGCTCAGAACATTAATCACCTCCCCAGTCGAAGGTCTTCAGAACTGAACACTCTCCTTAAGAATTAACATGGCCTTGGCTTTTATTCGATCGCTCTGCTGCACAGCTTGATAGCCCAGATCGACTGACTGTTTTCTTTTTTGGGCAGTGTGTTCTGTCACAGCTTGCACCTTCTGTATCTTTCAAAATGGTCTTGGTCCTCACAACTTGCTCCGTCTTTTTAAGAAGGCTCTGGGAGATCTTGCATATTTTTGGGCCTCCCTCCATCACGATAGACAAGACATCTTTGGTATGACATGTTGACATATTAACACAAATGTATGGTTACAGATTGTATTGGTTACAACTGAATGTAGGAGAAGAGACACAAACATTTATAGAGTTATAGAGGCTGCCCAATTTTATAGTTTTGCTAGAAAGAGGTTGAAAGCTTCCAAACTCTAGTAAAGTAAACACTAGTTAAACTTTGTAAATATAAAGATCCTTTTTGGCTGAATTTAGTTTGCAGTATCACCACGTAGAAAAACATCAATACAATACATGAATAATCTAGGGCTGTCCCGAATGTTGTTATTTTACAAGCTTCGTTTGAGGTAAAAGTGTGAAAGCCCCTCTCTAATGCCAGTGTTTGTTCTTAAAAACTTGGCTGACCCATCAAATGTAGATAAACAGTTCTTTCTAAGGTTAAAAAAAATTCAGGTAATTATACACTAATTAAAACATAGTTATTATCATATTCCCTTTCTGCCAATAAACCCCTTACATTCTACACACTGTTCATTTTTAAATAAACTTTCTTTAAATAACATATCAGTTTCGTCAACATAAAAACATCTAGATGCAGACTAAAATCTGAACGCTGTGAATTGGTCTACAGACCATTAAAAAAAATGTGCGCACCATCTGAGTGTTATGAACAAAGCTTTGAACTACGTTACAGCCCTAAAATAAACCAAAAACTATCTATGCTCAATGCTGAATTTCTCTGTTTTATTCCTTTTCCCTCTTTAGTTCACTTCTACATTCCTCGTTTCCAACCGTACAGTCAAAATGCCATTGCCATGGAAACACAAAGATCTCAGTCCTTTTTTACCCCCACCCTCTGACTCTTATACTGTATACTTATACTAAAGCAAGTTTATGTTTTGTCATGTGATTTAATGGCATTATCACACAAGTTTGTCATACTGCAGAGGTAAAAAACAAAGCCATAAAGACAAACTCTGTATCTATCTATATGGGGTGTCAACATTTCTGACCATTCAAAATCCTTCTTGTAGTTTTTTTTTTTATATATCCATTTATTTAGTTGTCTTTTCTATTGTATGCCTATTTATTTTGGACAAGGGGTGTTCCTTATACTGTGCTTTTGGTGACTAAAACATGTTTTTTTTGTCTTAGTTCATGCCATGCAACATGAAGCAATAACTTTATGTCAGCCATTAAAAGCTCAAGTATTCATCCTGCAATTAAATAAAAATAAATACAAAAAACAAGTAAAAATCATTACTCTTTGACATGTCTAAAAAGCTTTGTATGTCTGAACAATACATCTGAGGATAAAAGAAGCGAGGAAATAAAAAAAAAAATGCTTGTGGAAAAATCTATTTTATTTCAAAACCCTACAGATAAGTCTCAAGGAGGAAAAAATGTGCACAAGTATACATGCACACACACTGGCCACGTGCCTCCAGTGTGTGGGCGAATCCTTGTCATTAGTGCAGTGTTTCTTGAGTTTGTGAATATATAATACTTGGTTTAAATGTATGTATATGTTTCTACAGAAATGTGTCCTTTCCACTGTGTTCATATTTACTTATTTCCCTAAGGTTTGTGTGGGAGCTAAATGTATCCCTGCAGTAAAATAGTATGAAATTCCCTGCATAGTTGATATTTGATTTATAAATTGACTTAGTGTCATGACATTTTTCAGTGAAGCCTGCTGTTAGAGAACATATCTTGGATCTTAAGGCTATAATTCAGCAGTAAATGTGACCAGTACTAAGCAATGCATGAATTCACTACATTTTACACACACAAACTGGTATTCGGAAACATAATATCCTAAGAATGTAAGACAAAAGTTTTGAACATGAATGTTATGCATGCGTTTTAGAAATCGTGCAATTTAAGATGTTTTGACAGTTAAAATTGGATGACAAATAGTTTTACAAGCAAGTCAGTGGACAGCAGCATGAATGATCTCTCAAGCAATAACATGCAGGAATCAGGCTAAATGTTTCAATCAATGATGATGAAAATACAGAAGAGGCCATAATGGTCACAAAAAATCTGAAAACGAATGTTGACAATGCTAGGTTTCTGTGTTGCTAAATTGAGCCTATAGGTTCCACTGTTTAACCCACAAATATATTGAGTGTTTTATGTGATAACTACATACATAACATTTGTGTTTGTGTTGAACAGCACAAGGACATCAACGTAATTCTAATCTGTATAGGTTTGGTGTGTGTGCTCGGTAGATTTTGTTTTGGGCTGTTATTTGATCACCATATCACCATTTCTCCACCATAAACTGCTTGGTATTGTGGTTGTAGAATAGAAAGGTGAAACAAAGGACACAGACTGTTGGCAGGTAATTCACATGCTGACTGTCACAACTGTTTTGTGAGGAAAATGCTAGCCTTTTCTTTTATCTTTAAAAGTGTTTGAACAACCAAGGTTTTTTTTTTCTTAACTGTAAATGCCCTGTTCTCCCAGGAACCCAATTTTCATGAGCTGGGTGTTGAGCTGTGCCTGCTGTTTGGTTTTTCTGTGACATTTAGACTTGGTATTATTTCACCTTCCTTGTTAGAAAAGTTGAGACACGTTGTCTCACACGCAAACACACACTTGCCCCTGTGCGACTGTCGACACGCCCAAATTGAATCCCAGTCTTTCGCGGGGTAATGACTAAATTGGTGCCACATACTCCAACTAAGATTACTCGTATGCAATTGTGCTGGGAGCGTTTCTTCTGCTTGTGATGTTCTGGACAAGGACTGTCCTATTTACATGAGCTTCCCGCCTTGATGTCTACAACCAAAAGGGAAAAGTTGTTTTTCTGCTGTCACATTCAGATAAAACACAATCTTTATTCAAGCGGGGCAAAACATTTAAAAAAAATAAAATAATCATAAGGTAAAAAGTTCCTTTTCTGGTCATAACAAATTGTGGCAGTTTACAAAGTGTCTTCTGTGGGAGGAACACACAGACACACGAAGAAAGCTTAGATGAAGTAAAATGGATTGGAACATAAAATCGTTAGCTTTCAGTGATGCTTGAGGAGGAGGACATAAATACATAAACAGAGACTCTCTCTTTCTCCGCAGTGTTTTCTTGCCAGTTTTATCAACACAAGGCAAGTTTTTGTTTGGATCACAATGGATAGTTTAGCTCAAAAGGAAAATGGAAGATATGCCTTTTTTATTAACTGCTATTTATTAAGAAAACATTTAAAATTACCTGCAAATGACCTTGTTGGTTTGTTAACACAGATGCTGTGTGTGCAGCATTGGAACGAAACTAAGGCGACACTTCCTGGCCAGCAGTCGCAGTGTAAACACAGGTGTGCTGAGTTATTGTCATTACTGGCAGAGGAGCACATACTGATTCAACATTTCATAACCCTTTTTATTTAATTTAAGCTTGCAACATTAACACATCCTTGTACGTGTTCAAAATTCTAAAATCTAAATTCGTTTTTAATGAGTGAGACAAAATCTTTGCTCATTTAGGTTAATTGGTGATTCTTTTCAATACTGTCATTCACAGCTGCTTGTAATTTACTAATCCATTCATTCATTCATACACATCCATTGTGGCTACTTTAATTTAATCTAGTGAACAAGCATGTGCTCTTTCAAAATAGGTACACAATAGTCGGCACACCGACTGCATAATTAATCACTGGACACACATTGGTGGGGATTTCATTTGTCTCTTAAAATGACATTCAACTTTTAAATGGGCATTATCTGCCACTAGCAGAATATCTAGCCTGCTTTGCATTCATTCTAGGGTGCTATATTTATAAATATTGATACATTTGCATCTTGGAACGGTGCACTTCTTGGACAAGAACAGTAACTCCCTCTTAGGAGCTGGCCTGGACTCTCCGGGTGGTCAATTAGAAAACTGTCAGTGTGCCATGGTAGGGAGTTCTCAACTTTTAACGACAACTTGAGGAGTGGTTGTGATTGATTGGCCAATGCTGGAGTCCCTCCCAGCTCAACCGCTGCTAAAGTATTCCTCCTAATAACAATAGAGTATATTCATTCTGTTCCAATCCCTCCTCTAGATTAGTCTGTGCTGTGCTGCTCCAGGGTTGTTCTGGCTTGTCTGGTAAACATTTCAATCATAGCACTCCTTAAATACGCAGCTTTAATTACATGTGTATTTTGTAGTGTGTGTCAGTGCCTCCTGCGTCTGTGTGCACTAGACATTTTGTCCTGCCAAATCTGTCTCTTTTTCTCTTTGTGTCTCTGCCCTCCCTTAAACCCAACTACACACATGCATGCAGTTAAATAAATAAGAACATGCACCCCGACAAACATGCCAACACACTCGAACAGCACAGAGGAAAAACTGTATTGCCTCACAAACCCCTGTCTGTCTGAGCGAACGCCAGCTTGCCCAAATTGGATCACAGTGTCTTCGATGGGACTAGGTGTACAAGTATCAAAGAGATTGAAGGGCTGACAGCCAGCCAAATTAAAGCATTAAACCTTAGCATCTGTCTGGTTTCTGCACAGAGTGGAGCAGGAGAGAGAAGAGAGTGGGAGGGAGATTATAGAGGAGAGGTTTTAGGGAGGGGAACAGACAGGTGGTAGGGAGTGGGAAGAGCGGAAACAGACAACAGTTATAACATTAGATAGAAAAGAGGGATAAAAACAGTGTGGAATAAGAGAAAGGAAGGGAGAAGGCTTACATTAGAAGAACAGAGGAAGAGACAAAGGTCAGAACAAAGTGCAAAATGTTCGCAGGGGTCAAGACATTGGGTAGGTAAGTAGTCTAAGTGTAGGTCTATTCTATTCTGTGAGAATCTTGAAAGTACTCTGGCATACAACCATACTATCCCTTATTCACACACACAATGAAAAAGATAAATCTGAGCAGATGTAAATCTGTCATATCAACAATAAAACATAGTTTGTTTCTTTCCATGAAAATATCTAGTTTGAAGTTAATCTGCATTGTTTAAAACGCAACAAACTGTGCATTATTTCCTTAACAAAATGTATTTACGTAATCCCAAGCAATCTGCTTAGGCACACCCACACAAAAAACAATGATCTTGTTCCAATATAATCGCAAAGTGAGGGGAGCCATGGGAAGTAAGCCATGAATAACACCCTGAGTGTTGTTGGACCATCGGGCTCTTTCTATATCTAACAAAGGCCTAGGTCAGTGGATAAAATGTAAATTGGCCCAGGTCAAACCAGATCAGAAACAATATTCAGGGGTAGGAAATATCAACAGCACCACTGATATAGTCAGCACTGTAGCCTTAATTGTCCCAATGTTAAAATATCTAATTTGTAACTGGAGGTGTAGTTTGAAACAATTATTTTCTCAAGCAACACTTAATATGGATTTAAATGATTGTAAGATACTAGTTTTGTTCCATTACATTTGTTTACATAAAATAATCATCTAGTCCTTACTTGCATTTAAATTATTATGTACAAAAAATAAGTAGCTTATACAAAGTCTGGTCTTGCTTTCTCTACACAATAATATGATTATATATGAGAAAGTATATGAAGCAGGATATTTTTATCAGTACACACACACAAACAGCATGGACATGCACGCAATCCACATTTATTATGTAGAATATGACAAACTTGATAAATTCAAGTGAATAGTGCTTGAGGCAAGAACAAAAGGATAAGCCACCCAGCTGAATATTGTGTATAATATGCATGACATGTACTAAGCTATTGTTTCTATATTTCAAGATACAAAAAAGGCTAAAATATTATAGTGATGCTGCCTAAAATACAAAACATTACATGACCAAGGCATTACTGTATGTTAATGTATTTCACTTGACCTTTCTTCCCCCCCAGTTGAAAAGTTAAAATAGTTCATGTCATGCATTTTACATTTACTTTTGCAGAAGTGTACTTATTTATATGCCAGTAAATATCAGTTAATCTCAATCTAAACTTCATAAAAATAGAATGGCATTAGCCTGCCTACTGCTTCCCCCCCCCAAAAAAAAAAAAGAATGATTTGATGATATATGGCTGTGTTCTCTTGAAGTTCTTAAACATTTTGTTTCCAGCAGTTTATTTAATATGCCAAAATTAGGATAATTGCAGTCCTATTACTTTAGATCTGCTTGTCTAAGAATAGAACAACTTACTGGAAGAATACCTTACAGCTCATTCTTTTGTACGATACACATACTTACATACTAAAATTAATATGTATTCTGGAAAAAACGGTGGCCAAAATTATCCCAGGGGAGGCGATCCCTGTTCCATTAGAGACCTACGGTGACCCTTTTAGCTGTGAATGAATGAAGCTGAGTGAATGTAAACCAGCATGTTGAAAAATGTGAGGTAATTTCATTCCCAGAGGCAATAAGCAGGACAAACTAATTGTTATTTGACTGTCAGCCCCAGTGAAGCACATGTTCATTCGCCAAATTTCTCAGGCATGACATTCGGATTGTATATTGGGATTCAAATGCTGTTGTGCATTGCCACATGGTCCATTTGGATTTTAGTTTGACTGATTATGTAGACAAGGTACACTGCCAATGTTTGTTGTTTAAAATTCAAGATATGTTTATGCCCGTAGGATAGAAAGATGCAGTCGGAAATTTGCTGCTGCTGCACAGCAACAGATCATTCTGTGAACCACAAAGTAAACTTGGCTTCTGGTAAACTCAGTCTATCCACTGATGTTTTTTGTGTGCATGAACAGTGTAATTTTTTTTCTAATAATGGGGGGTAGATACTGGCGTGACAAATTAGGATGTCTCCTTAAAGGCACAGCTGGTACCGCCATTGTGTTCCCCCCAACCCTCCACCCCAAAAATGACCAAGCTCACAGACATTACAGATTTGCAGACACAGAATCAGTCACTTGCATGCATACGTGTGCAAGAAGCAAGATACATCTGCATCAGCTAAACTAAAAGGCCATCTTAGGTGACGCGACAATAGACAAACAGAAGCTTAGCTGGGTGAATTACTCTGTTTGTAATTTGTCCTTGTATGACTCTGTTTTATTTGAACAGCCATGAGTATTTTTCTAGTTTTCTAGTTTTCTACATACCACAGGATGATTGTGTTTTCTTCTTCTTGGCGCTGTTCATTTTGATGGCTCAGACTGTGGCATATGTCCTCTATGTTTCTGATTGCCACGTTGTGGTTCATCATGAGAGAATGTCTTAGACAACTGTCAAATATTATGTGTAGTGTGCCATCGATGAGCTTACTGAGCATATAAGAAAGACATTTATAGTGCAAGGTGGACGGAGAGGACATTAAAAAGGGAATGGTCATTTTAACAGACTGTGAATGTGCCAATAATTAAGAAACAAGAAATGAAACAGATGAAGTTATCATTAATTGAGGGATAACCGTGTTTTTTGGAAATGCTCTTATATCAAAATCTGCTTCAGAGAAAAGTTGTAGTTTGGAAATTGCCTTAACTATTCCCGAATTTTGCTCTTAATTGCTCTGTCACATTTTTTGTTGTTCTTTATTTTAAATAAAGTTGTATGTAATGGACATTTGTTTTAAAAACCCAAGGAGGATGAAAATTACGTATATACAACTATTTATAGCCACAATATTAGGCAATGGCTTTGTGATTGGTTTTGTTAATTGTGTTGTGACTAATGAATTAAGATAAATATTTAATTTTCCTCCCACATTGTCCCAGGCAATTGTCTTTTTTCTTCTTTTCCGAACAGCAATTCCCCAGCACTTCAGGGAAGGCAACTAGAAAAAGTTTTACAGTACATAGACAATATGTGAACTTTCACCAAAATGTGACTTAATTCCCCAATCAGTTCTGCCAGAGGAATGTTCCAGCAAGACAACATTTCCAATCAAAGTTTGAGCCTCAAAGTCAATTAATTTCCAGTGGGGGGGGGGGTCACAGAAACAACCACTTAACAATGTGCCGCTCATTAAAGCAATCAGTGTTTTGGTAAACACATCAAATTCAAATTATTTTTTTAGAAATGAAGCGCCAATAAAAGACATTTGTTTTTCTCTGTCGATACACAGCATCGTGGATGTGGACTTTTTTTTAATTTCATTTTTAATGAGTCTTTGCTGTCCTTATGAGATGTAATTACAATGTTTGTCACTAATTGGCATGTGTGTGTTTGCGTATCTGTGTATGAGCGACCAATTTGTGTTTCTAGCTGTCTCACTCTGTGGTGGTCCGTCTCTTGTCCCATCTCCACCCGGCTGTTGGTGCCACTCAGCAGCACAGCGCTAAAAGCTGTTATTGTTGTCACTGTGTTGAAGCATCTCCTATTGTTGTTCCCAGTTACTGTTATCTAAGGAACAAGTTGAAGTCAGATAAAAACCTAAACCTGTGAAAACATTGTTGTTATTGAAAGGACTAGTATTAACGGTTCAACAGAAGGTAGTTACTCAAACTATTATTCAATGTCTGTTTCCATTGCTGACACATTTGCCCACTGCTTGCTGACAATTCATCTCCACTGTTAGTGTTCAGTAAATGCGTAAGTGCTATCAGCAACTTCTCTAGATTATTAGGGTTTTAATGGATGCCTTTTGAGATAAAAACAAAATCAGAAAGCGACAGTGTTTCTTATCAAACCAGCAAAGTCTATTGATTTTACTATATTTTTTGTACATATAACAACAAAAATAGTGTAATTTTCATCTTTTGCTTAACACAAATATTTGAACACGCTTACTGGGAACAACCAGAGCACAGGCTAAAGATGGTGAAGGCACATTCTGTAACCCGATTTATCACTCTCTTGAACACTGATAATTGCACACATCTGACTGTATGAATGTAGACATCGCTGCTGGTTCTAGATGTCAAAAATGCCTCTAAGATAGCACGAAAACAGATACCGACAAACGTCTTCTATTGAATTGGGGAATATCTTTGTCACACTCAACTTCTCCTTTTCTCAGATTCTGTCACCGTCTCTCTCCCACACAAGCACACTCACTCAAAAGCAATTAACAATTTCCCAAAACTATGCAGCCACTAACAAGCACATAGATATACACACAGGTACATTTGTGAACACTAATTCATAATCCACTAATTGTTTTGCATGCATTAGAACTAGACACCCACACAAATACAGTTCCCTTTTTGTTATAGCAGGCTGAAACAAAAATACACTGTCTTTTAGATACAAGGTTTTGCTCGATAACATAAACACATTAGCAGACCGTGTTTATTTAAAGACATCTCCATCAAAATTACCTTTTTCTCACACCATTAAAACTACAGCTATTGGACACAGCACTGAAAAACATTTTCCCGGCAGCAACAATCTACCTTATGACTGCTGTGGTGGAAAACAATTTACTCTCTATCTATCTATGTCCCGAGATGAGTCTCAATGATCGTTGAAATAATGATCAAATGACAAATCTTATTTCTTATAAGAAAGAGGCAATGGTTTACAGTATCACAGGGAGCCTGCAAAGCAATGCACTGAATTGCAAGGCTGTTCACCCCTGGTATATATACAGGAAAAACCACAAAGAGGGGGTGACCAGGGTTATAAATCAGTGTCTGCAGGCTCAGTTCTGAATTAGCATCTCCTGAGTAAAAAGACCAAATAGGGAAATAGATCAATAGGTGATAGAAGAAGGAATGGGGGAAGAAGACCAAAAGGAGAAAGAAGAACAGGTGGAGGGACGGGAAGCAGGAAAAGAAGAGAAAGACTGGGGGGGAGGAAGCTAAAAGGTGAAGAAGGAATGGGGGGGAGAGATGGGGGAGAAGACCAAAAGGAAAGAAGAACCGGTGGAGGGTCGAGAAGCAAGAGAATGAAAGAAAGACAGAGGGGGAGAGATGTGTCAAAAGGAGAGACATAAAAAATAACTTGTCTATGGTTGTTGTTCTTCCTGCACCTGGCCTGGGTCATAAGGTTCCAGGCCTTCTGAGTCAGACCTTCATACATACACCAATATACATTTCCATTACACTGCACACAAGGACACACACAATAGTGACACACCCTTACACTACTCATTAAACTCTGAAGAACAGGGTCAGTTTTTTATTGTAAGAATTAATGACATGTGCTATTGAACAATTCAGTACTCTTTCAGCAGACAGATAGAGACAATGACAAAAAGGTGTGAAGAAAACAAACTACTGGAGGCTAAAGCCCTTTTACAGACTCCAAGCCGTTCAACAAGCAGACAGCTATCGCACTGATCATCCCAGATTTACAGTACCATCATTAACACCAAAGCTGACAGCTACTTTAATGAAAATGGATATTTATCAAAGGCCCCCCCCCCCATAAAAAAACACAAAGCGTGTCTGTTTGTTAATGTTTCCGTGCTGCGTGATTGGCTATAAACACTTGTTCATTCAATTATGGATCAACAGACTGACAGCAGAGGGGGCTTCACTGAGTACTTTGTACAGACTCTGCTGTCGCTTTTCAACTTGAAACACATCAGTCCCCTGCTCCTCTCCCCTCTCTAGGTCTTCGCAGGGGGGCTTGCCATCTGTCATATGGCGCGCACATTGAGGTATGTGAACGGAGAAACGCACAAACACGGCCAAGTAAAAGAAAGATCTGGGAGCAAAAATGCAGTGGCATAAACATTGACGTGACAGAACTGAGCAAGAACAGACTCACATGCACTCGTTTTTTGTTCTTTTTTCACTCCTTGTGAGCTCATTCATTCTTGTTACAGCAACATAAAAGTTATCAAGCACACTGTCTGGGGAGAGAGAGAGCGAGAGAGAGCGAGAAAGTGATGTGGTGCTACCCTTGTATATTTTTCTTAATTTAGTTTTCTGGGACAGTGGGTGTGTGTACAGTATGCGTGTGTGTGTGAGAGTGTGTGTGTGTGTGTTGTAGTGTCTGTATGCTGTTTATTAGTCTCCCTGTGTTTATAGTTTGTATTACTCTAGAAATTCAGTTCAACTGTGCTTTAGAAAGGCATTGTGGTGCACTGAAGAAGACCTGTTATCAGTCTTTATTCTCTCAAGGACTTCACAGTGACGAACGCACGCAGTAACACATGCATTCAAACATGGGCGAACACCAAGCAATCGTTTTTGAAGCACAGCTATATGGACACACAAATTCTTAGCAGTCGCTAATGATAGTAGTGGCCGGGGGAGTCGTAGTGCTGCCTTTCTGCCAGATTGGGGGACGATTCAGTTCAATTCAATATGCTTTTCTGGCATGAATGTTTTATCGACAGTCTTGCAAGAGCGTCCAAATAGAATTGGAATGCATCAGAGAAAACATGAATCTCTTTCTCTCTCTCTTCTGTATCTGTCATTACTGAGATACTGTTGCTCTTTAATCTCTTCTTTTTCTCTCAGCTGTCTTCTTCACTGTCTCTGCTCTCCCCTTTTTCTCTGTCTCTTTGTATCTGGATGCGTGTGAATCTCTCCCTCTGCCTTAACCTTATATGTGTCAGGCTGTATTAATCTCTCTCTCTCTTTTCCCCTCACACCACACCTCCACTGTCAATTTTCTTGCCTTGCCTGCCCCTCTCTCCCTCCATCTGGCACTTCTGTAAAATAAAAGGTGAATGTAGCCTTTAGCTAGGCACAAGTACTTCAAAGCCCTTTCATTTTTTCCCTTTTTTCATCATGGGCAGGTTGAGTAATGTTATAACCCAAGATAACCTTTCCACCGTAGGGTCCTCCACTCTGTCTGCTCTCTCATAGATGCCAATTGGGAATGCTTGTATCTCAAGCACCAATGAGAACGTTTTGTACCTACAGTATGAGTACACAGTATGTGGCTCCAGGTGGACTCGAACTGGGCCTTCGGTACCAAGAAGGTTTGAGAGGGATGCCAAAGATTATACAGCTAATATCATAAACTAAAGGTCACCATTAATTAACATTGTTAAAACAGACTGAATGCTACTTAGACAAGGCTGGTTGAGCTGATTTTATTTACTCTTTCATCATCGGATCATTAAATGTAGTTGTAGTAGGTTAACAAGCTGAAAAAAACAGCATTGTACTTACCACAAATTTAAAGTTACGAGTTATCAATATGAGATGTAGGTAGATTTAGGTAGCAGGGTCAACACTGTGAACTGTCCCGAAAACATAATGGATTACGATTAGCAACTATCATTTAACAATTGATCTGCTATCCCTTTTTTTTATGAAGGCAACGATTAATTGATTTTATGTATTATGGAATTCTAGATACTCTTAGTTTTACCATTAAGTTAGCTGTCAGTGTTTGTTAGCTGATAATGGTGATTTTCACTTACTGCAACCTTGCTACCCACACACTTATGTTCAGTTGTTCATTTGGATAGTTTTGGTATACGAGGCTCCAGAGTTGCAACAAGTACCCTGATCCTCCTGTGCTTTCTCCCACACACACACACGCGCATGTGTGAACACTAACGTACTTAAACACACTGTCAGGTGGAATATTCATTGTCACGCAGTTCTTAGTGTTAGAAACTACCCCATTTAAAGAAGGGACACTTCATAGTCCAAGTTAAAACTGTGCATTGATATTTAATGGCAAAGAAAAAACTTGCTGGATCAACAACACCACGGTAAGATAAGGGTAGTTGGAGGTTAATGTAGTTGATATGGGGAAAGGGCACATTTACATAAGCGTTTATGCATTTAGCCGATATGGTTTAACAGTCTCTCAGTAAAAGCAACATTATATTAAGATTAAATTTATAGGACAGGAAAGTTCAGGGTTATTGTGCCCTTTTTTCATGTGCCCATAAAGCAATCATGTAATAGTGTATCCTGGAAAAATGACAGAATATGAGAAAGATTTTTCAGACAATAATTAGTAGAGGTGAGAGTTAACTATTATGTAGACAAGGATGTTGCAAGATACCCTGAAAACAGTTCTCACCTTGTTGGGGATGATGGCGACTGGCTTTTGAATGAGTTTGGAAGGTCATTGCACCATTAGGCGGGCCAGGAGATAAAATAGTTGCCGCTGCGCTGAGTGCTGACCAGCCCAGCAGAAGGAAAAAAGAGAGCAAAGAGGTTTGTAGTTGCAGAACACAAGACACTGGCTGGCATGTGCTGCTGGATGGTTGCCTTGAGGAAAGGGGCAACAGATCCATTCACCGTCTTTTGTGCCAGCTCCAGGATTTGGAATTTGATACAAGCAGCCATGGGCAGCTGGATGCATACACGAGTACTGTGTGTGTGTGTGTGTGTGTGTGTGTGTGTGTGTGTGTGTGTGTGTGTGTGTGTGTGTGTGTGTGTGTGTGTGTGTGTGTGTGTGTGTGTGTGTGTGTGTGTGTGTGTGTGTGTGTGTGTGTCTGTCGATCTTTGTGTGTTTGTGTGCATCATATCCCAATTTACTCACCTCATTGCTTATGAGTTCTTACAGGTTCCTTCTTTTTTAATTAAAAACTACAGCATATATGAACCTACTGGAGCATAATGTGCCGAGGGGTAATACCTGATGAGCATGTGTGTGTATATGTGTTAACAAACGCAAGTACATGAGTTCAAGCATTTCTCATTACAGTATTTTATGTATGATTTTGAAGAGTAAGGGCAATTGGGAAAAATTACGATTCCTAAATAAGCTTGGAGCAAAAGATATTTGTGACCAACAAATAGGTGAATTCTGTGTAAAGCAAACGGTTGTGTAAGGAAAAACAAATTATCCAATAGCTGGTGGCTCAGTTTCCCATATGAGCATGAAACATACTGTGTGTTCTTAAGAGGAATGGAACTGTGATCTCTTCCTCACCTTTCTCATTTCAAGGATTTTTTCTGCTGAAATCATTCAATTAATTAATTTTGGTTTAATCCCTCTAACCTTCCATTACATGCATATCAACTGCTCCCTATTGTTTCTCCCTCTGTTCCCACCTCTGTCAGTGAGGGAGCAGCCACTTTCTTTCCCATCGAAGTTACTCTGATAGAGTTGTGTATAATTATGGAGTTCCCCACAGTCTCTCCATAATTCATCCATCTCTCATTCCCTCCCTCCTTTCATTGCCTTCACCCTCTCCCCGCCCTGCCCGCTGATTTGCATATGTCTGCGTCCGTATTCGCAGGCTCTTACACTTCCTTCATTACTACGATACGTCGATTAAAGAATCTCTCTGTCCCTCTCTCAAGTCTCCATTTCTGCTTTCCTTCTGAAATGCAGATCCCTAACTTACTCTCTATAGACCAAAAAAAAGGCCCTTTTCTTTTCTTCCTCTTATTCCTCACCATTTTTTAACTCGATCAATCCATTTCCTCCCCGTCTCCTCCAAATCTCTGTATACAGCTGCAGCTAATGAAGTTGTTCCATCACTCAACATGGTGCTGTCTTAGTCGCAAGAAATGCACTATAGCAGTGGGGAATATGTTTTACTCGTAAATGGTGTAAACACTTCTGAATATTGTGTTAATTTGGCTTATATTAAACTCACCAGTCCTGTGTTGGGACACATTTTGTGTGGAATACCATACACACACACACACACACACACACACACACACACACACACACACACACACACACACACACACACACACACACACACACACACACACACACACACACACACAAACAGCGAACCACTCAGAAATCAGCTCATAATGGTTCCCATGAATAATACAGTTCTTCATCAGGTCCATCAGTTAGAAGTTAACACACATGCCGCAGCCCATCACATCAGGCCAATCACTGCACTGTTTACAGTGACAAATTGTGGTGATTGAGGTGCAACACCCCCAAACGTTTTGTCAAAATCTGATCAGATATTATGTGTGATGGTGAGATGAATAGCTCACTAATTATCCACAGTCTCATCTCAAATGTCATGACGGATAGCAATCAACCAGCCAGTCTGTGTAGGAAGTGAAGTGCCAACAGCTGAGAAACAGTTACATGTCACTCATCACATTTTGTTATATACAAAACTTTATATTAGCTCACAGCCACAGTATCTCCCTCTAATGATAGTCAATACCTCAATTGTTTGACGATGATGTTGTGCACAGGCGTAAAAGAACACAGGCAAACAGTAAGACATGCACACACACACACACACACACCTGAGTGCAATCCACTATTGAGACACCAAGTGGGAAAATATGACATCTGTTGTGTACACTGGCAGTGAAAACAGAGACACACTAAGCCATTAGCAGCGAGCAACAACCAATCCATTTTCTTAATATGATTAAAGCATTGACAAATGGGTCATTACCCTATCTGACAAAGAGAATATGAAAAAGATAGTGAGGGAAAGAGGGAGAGAGGCTGGGGGTAGGCAACAGTCAATCTGTAACAACACACAGAATAACATGCTGTGTGCATGTTTGCGTCTCCTTTTGGAAAATGGCTTCCAGTGGCCCGCATTAGAATTTTCTACAAGGCCAGATATGCCGCTAAAACTTGAGGAAGGAAAATGGAAAAGAAGTTTAGGTGTAGTTTGTGGGAGGAGACAAGAAGAATGACGTGCAGACGTCCTGGTGAAGTAAAGCAGCAAAGGCACGAGGGCTGTAAAGAAAAGAGCAGTGGATTTTCCCAGGGGACACGTTCATCTCCTCGACTTTACAACGGATAGACCTCGGACACAAAGATATATATACAGCGTTGGGTCTTTTTGAGGGTGGATGGAGTTGAAGGTGGATGGAATTGAGGATGGATGGAGTGGGGGCAGAGTAGCCGAAGGATACGAGAAAAGAAGAAATGAGAAAGAGGATATACTGTTGAATCACACTGTGAATCAGAGAGATGCAAAGCCTTTCACACGGATCCTGGTGCACTTTAGTTTGATTTCTTACCTTTTTTGTGTGCGATAAAAATCTATTTGACCCATGAAAAATACACTTATTCATTTTACAGCTGCTGCTTAGATGAGCCATTGGTAATTTAGAATGGCAAAGAGGTTGGCATGAAAAGCGTGAGAAAACAGGTAGCATAAAAACTGCTGACAACCTGGAGAATGTGGATGGTAAAGAGGAAAAGAGGCCTATTTAATACTGAAAATGGGAGGGCAGCAGGACAGAAAAAATGTGTTCAATCACATGAAGGCTATAGAGTTTCTCTCCCAATTCATGGAGCACAGGAGGAGGTGGTCTATGCTCAGATGTTTCACTTTCTCTTCCTTCCTCTGCAGATCTTTTCTTTCAAAATTCACACCAGACTTGGTTTGAAAGAGAAATTGAAAATAACTGACTGAAATGATTTTTGACTTGGTGTGAAAAAGCATTAAAATGTGGAACAAGCACTTTAGGTATGGAGGGAAACAAAGAGAAGCAAAATAGATAAGAGACATTCATGCAAAGGAAGAGAGGTTATGCATTTAACGAGATACTTGTCATTCAATCATTGTCACAAGTGTTTCGCTAAGATACTTGTTCTACTGCAGGTTTTCTTCACAGTTCATCAAAGAAATGTATGTTGATATTTGAGTTTCAGCAGCTGTAGTCTACTTACATCTTAGCTCTTCTTGTCTATGCTGTGAACTATACATGATGTGTAGTTAACGGTTGTGGATTACTGCTTGTGGATGAAATGGTTTTAAAGCATCAGATAAGCGAAGGAGTGTGTGGGTGGGTGGATGATGAAAGGAGATGTGCAGAATATTAAGAGAGAATGAAGTAGACACTGGAGGTAAAAGTTCAAATGGCCGAGTTTAATTGGATTTGAAAAAACAATTGCGTTGATGAAGAGATGGATGGAGGCCACAATGATCTGATGTACATGCACCAATCTCAGATAATGGAGTGAAGGATTTAGTTGAGTCTGGGTTGGTGGCAAGAGGTGAAGGAGGGAGTGATCAGCTAGCCGCGGTGTGGAGCGGAGGCATTTGTCTGTCATGCTCAACAACACTGAGAGCTAAACACCAGGGATTTAATTATACTGTTGACTCCTGTTGAATGCAGTGAGGTAATGGGGGAGATGGGAATACAAAAGATGGACGAGGAAGAAATATGTTGGGTAAAAAGAAAGGGTTATTCAAGAAAAAAAGGAAGAAGGAAAGGCAAGTAGAGAGTGTGTCTAAGTGAACGTTTACAAAAAGAGGGAAAAAAGAGACGGGAAGAGCGAGATGGGGATTGAAAAAAAAAGGGAGAAAGGGGCATTCATCTGGCGAGTGTGATAACGCGGGTGCAATAACTGGATAAATATAGTGGTGAAGGGTGCTGAATTGAGGGGCAGTTGACGGGAATGAGCAGAGGAGGCACAGATAAAGTTTTAGAGAAGACCAAAAAAAAATTGAGGCTGGATGAAAGAGAGGATGTATACATCTCCAGGGCACAAAGACTGGCGCTAGCTAGGAATAGATGATGTTAAATGTGACAAGATGAAGGGACCAAAGGGGGTCCATTAAATTTTAATGGGAACAGGGTGGATGGTGGGGAGGCGCACTGGGGGCAGGAATAAGAACAGATTGTGTTTGCGAGAAATCATCGGTCTGGTATTTTCGGCAACAGGAAGTGCCAGGAGTCAGAGAACTTAGGGTGATAAATTCCCAGAGAAACAAAGTCGAAAAGGGCATGTTATCTCTTGCACATTCTACCTCCCTGACCACATTAATTCAAGTGCTAATTCCCTCCAGGAGTGTATATCAGCGAAGCAACGGTCCACACAGACACACACACGGAGGCGTGTACAAAGCAGAGCGTATTTTCAGCCCGCCAGCGGTGTGAGTAAGCATCCCTCTCTGCCACTCAGTGCTTAGCCGTGTATGGCACAATGCATGGCAGCAGTTCGGAGCTGTGGATTTGGAACAATACATGAAACAACACACAGACACAAGTAGGTCAGCCACATACACACACACAGTTCTCGACATGGAGATACACTCTTGGCTATGACAGTGCTGTGGGCGCTGGCTAGCACTTCCTCTCTGTCTCTGTCAGTGGATTTCTGATGAAACCAAACACTTGATTATGATTACGTACTCATCTTACAGCCAGCAGACACTCGATGTCTTTTCATTCAGCTTATTGCTTTACATAATGGGGTACTTCTCTCACAAATTGAGCTGTCCCTGTTCCTGTCAGCTAAGCTTGAAAAAAAGCAGCTTATACAAATAGCCCTTTGCTAGGCATTTTATTGCTATTGAATGAAAATATAAACCATGAGACGATATAACTTTGTCAATTGTCGGAAAAAAATTATCTATAGCATTCAACTGTGATAGCTTTCCCTTCAATACCACTGGCTGTATTAAACAATTGTGGGCAATGTTGTAAATCAACACCTGCTTTATGGCAATATTGGACCAACAAAGCTGCTGCATCAATTTCTTCTGTCAGGTATTTATTTCATGGGATAAGCAGCATGCATTTCTAATATGCTTATTCCCTCTCCAAGTCTCTCAATGTTGTCTTGATAAAATGTAATGTATCAAAATTAAATCCATATTGTGATTATCAAAATGGTGTACGCAATGATGACGATTCCTAAACTGCAGTCATTTCTTAATTTTAGATTGTTGGATAGGTTTGATTTCAATTCAGAGCTTTGGAGACTTTGGAGACCCATCAATACCTGCTTGTCATTACACATATCTTTTTTAACGTTCCAGAATTGTCTGGGTTAGATACTTACAGTTCAAAGTTATGATGCTTTTAAACGATCACTTCACCCCAAAATCCAAAATTCTTATTTTCCCTCTTACCGGTAGTGCTATTTATCAATCTGGATTGTTTTATTGTGAGCGGCGGTTTTGGAGATATTGGCCGTAGAGATGTCTGGCTTCTAAATAAAGGGACTATATGGCACTCAGTTTGTGGTGCCCAAAGCGACAAATTAATTATTAATTAATTGGTTGAAAAACTCAACAGCAATGTCTTTTTTCATAAATCATGACCCAGTTACTCAAGATAACCCAGAGTATTAAAAATTAGATTTTGGGTTGAACTGTCCATTAAATAATCCATTCAACTAACTTGTTCTTTATTTCACATAGCGCTTTTGGTGGTTTTGCTTTTTACCCGTCGTTTAGCATAAGGTCCGTCCACAAAAGGTTTCATAATGAGGTAGACAGCTGCCATAGCTACTGTCGTTATGAGATTGGTACATATGGCATTTCACACAAAGTGCTACTACTTTGCTCTACCAGTGTTAATATATGTTTTTTGCATATCAATGTCAACCTGCACTCGATTCTATCGTAATTTTAAATGGATAATAAATAAGGGCTTTAATAAAATGTAATCCAAGCCAATCCATATTTATTCATAAAGGACATTTAAAAACAACAACAGTTGAACAGAGTGATGAACAATCAAAATATAGGATAAACCATGAAAACTACACAGTAAAAGAACAAAGACCAAAAAAGTTCAACCTTAAAAACAACACTGCAAAAACACGAAGACCGATTTAAAAGACATGAGGACAACAGTGTCGAAAGCCAACTTTCATAGTGAGTTGTTTCACTCTATTTAAAACTGTTGCCCAAGTCTCTTATAGTGTCTAAGTTACTGAAGAAATGTTTTCCAGATGCAGGCATACAGACACTCTTTTATTGGGTTTTCTTCAGGTATTGATTTCCCTCCATCCTACAGTACCCTTCTCTCTTCCCTCCTCTTTCCGTCTTCAGTCACTGGGCCACAGAAACTCTGGGATCTGTATCAGTGTGATTAAGTGTGTGCGTGTGAGTGTGTGGTGGGAGGAGAGCTGCTTGGAGAGTCACAGATAGAGAGAAGAATCGGTCACACCTGGGTACAGACGAAGTGCTTGCAGTCTATTTCTTCTGACAGACCGACAAGCTGGAGAGAGGGCTCAATAACATGCTCTGTTGAAGACAACACATGTACAACGCACACTGAGCATGCATCAAAAGTGTCGGTAAACGTAGACAAGACGAGGTTGCGGTTATATACTTACACGTTGTTGAGTTCCCAAAACAGGTTTAGCAATTAAGCATTTCATAAACCACAAAAACCGAAATCATCCCTAAAATAAACACCCATGCATGCCTGCATTACAGGTCTTACCTACTTTAGCCAGATTGATCCCCGAATGATTTATCATGAGTCAGGATACTGCTCACGTACAGCGGGGGTTCAGATGTGTGAGTGTGCTTCTGCGTGGGCTGGCGATGATGGTGGCGGCTGTGGCAGTGGTGGTGGTGTGTGAGTGTAGTTTAGTAGGCGTTTACGGTTCAGGATGATAGGTGAAAAACTCCAAATCTCAACATTCTGTGTTTGTTTGCACTCCTACACACCTCTCTTACCCAAATGTGGTTTTTGGGCTCCAACTGCAGTCATTGTAAACAGTGGTTGTTCTTAAAAGAGCTGGCAAGGTTTAACGTAACAATATCCATCTGCAAAGTTACATTTTGGACCCATACTCACTCGGGCAAGACTCACTTACAAAATGTATTATACTTTAAACCTTTCATACCGTTAGCAAAGTGTGTTTCTCTTAGGTACTGTCAAACTCTCCTTTAACTGTTGAATACTTCAGAGTGATGTAACATTGAGCTGGGTTAACGCAACCGGCCCTTTAAGTCATTAGCCAGGAGCATTAATGAGCCTAGTGCTTAGAAGCCCCCTGCAGACTTAAGAGTGTGTGATGTAGAGGGGATGAGGGCACTAATTCTCCAAAGTGCCCAAATAAGTAGAGGATTAGCAAAGCCTTCCATTAGCCAAAAGCCTTGATGATGCTAAGCTAATGCGCTACAGCTAGAGTAGAGCAAGGCGGCTAAAGCGTTAGTTAGCATGACTGCTATAATAGGGATGTGGAATCTGCATAAAGTAGCTTATGATTCATGACTGGCTTATTCAGCTCAAATATTCAGAGAAATGCAGTCACACAGGCTCAAAATGCATTCATACTTAATGCGTTCACATAAGTCCACAGGTGAACCTTCCCACACACCCACAGACGTACCTTTGCTCAAACATGAAGGTAGATATGTAGATAGAAGATTGAATCCTGGGCTCATTGTTTTGAAGAATAATGACCGTGACTAAGCAGTATGCAAGAGCTTAGGGAAGTTTAATCATATATTGTTACACTTTAATTAATTCCTCAAAATGTGGACTTGCACAATGGGCAGTGAGATTGAAACTGCTTTAGCTTCCACTCATTAATCATCGACATCAATGGTTGCCTGAAATATTGAGCTATTGCTATAAAGAGGAAAATCTTTCCAAACAATGTATTGCCAATGAATTACAGAATGGACTCTTTGTTTAAAATATGTATAGCTAATGCCTCCAAATTAGATTTATGTTACAGTACTGCTTAAAACTTGATTGACAACTGAAACCAAGTTACCTTTTAAACTGTAGCTTTTTGAATCTCTTTAATATCATGCGTTGAGCTTTTTTCTTCACAAAGGCTCACAGTTTAAGACAATAAATGTGTCTTGGACAGAGGAAAGAATATAGTTTAAGGGTGACATGTACATCCTAAAAGCAATGAAACAAAATTAAATCAGTAATGCTTAAACTATGTGATTGAACAACATAAGCAATTACAGAAAGCAGACGCCACATTTTGTCTCATTAATATGCACACAAACACACACATGGTTGGATTTGTCACGATTTGAGTATTCATCCTCACAAACCACTTTGAAATCCAACTCATTAGGTTGTTTTTGTACAAACCAGTTGACATAGGAGACATTGTCATATTGTATAGCTCTTATGTTCTCTCTCTCTCTCTCTCTCTCTCTCTCTCTCTCTCTCTCTCTCTCTCTCTCTCTCTCTCTCTCTCTCTCTCTATAACACACACATGCACACATACAATGTTTTATTCTGCTTTTCTCAGCACTATGAATCTGTCTCCTCAAGCTTTTCTCTGTTGTTAACTTTCTTTCTTTTCTCTGGCTTAGTTTTTGCAGTGTCGACAGAGTGGTTTGTGTGGCATTATACTGTTCAAGCTGACTGTGTGTGGTTTAGATTGTGCTTTCTTGCCATTGTACCATTTGAGTGTGTGTGTATCTGTGTGTTTGTCTTCACTGTACCATCTTTGAAAGTGCAATGTGTTATTACTAGCAAAATGCTCCAAACAAATAGGGGGCAGGATTTCACCTCTACTACTGAGTCTATACAATCTCAATTTACGCTCATGAATTACAAAAAAAAAAAAGCCAACCAATAATTAACAGCAGGGCAAGAATTAGCAAAATTAGACTGAGAGCCAGTCAAAATCGTTACGTTTGGCATTGGCCCATGATTTACGTCAGCAATCTTGCTGTTTACTGAGCCACTGTACCGTCCGTGTACATTTTGATAGTTTGTTTATTGAATTAAACCCAAAGTAGCAGAAACGAAACAACAACTCATATTTTAGTTTCGTCCTCCCTGCCACTAGGAGACCATTTGGCCGTCCATAGTTTATGCAAAAGCACATTTTTCACATTGCAAACTTTTTTCACACTCGTTTCTTGTTTTTTGTGACTGCGTCAGGGTTTTAGTCAGCTAGAAGTAAAATAAAAACCTAAGAGTGGTGCTTAGCACATAGTGAAGGAGACATTGAGGAGCAGCATGGGAGCAGAAGTGAGGGCTGGAACAAGATGGACGAGGGACTAAAAAAACGGGCAAGAACTAAGGGCAAAATGTGAGTGGCCCTGTGGGTGAAATGGAATGGAAGAGCAGACTGAGGGAGGCAAAGAAGTGTGCAAAAAAATAGAGCGATAACGAGGCCATGAATGAAAAGATGGCTGGAGTAGGGGAAGGAAAGAGGATAGGTGGTTGTTTGTGTTGCCATGAGGGATAACAAAAGAGGTGGGAGAGAACGGCTGGTGAGTAAAGATGCTGGAATGGAAAAGGTGCTGGAGAGGGATGTTAGGCAGGAGGTGGAAGAGGAAGGCAGATGACTCCAAATTGAGGACAGTGTACAACATTCAGTGGCGCTCTGAGGCAACTAAAATACAAATCACTGCAAGACTACAGCTTTGAAATGATTGGGGCTGAAAGGTAAGCACTCAGAGGGGCTGTTTTGTACAAGAGGGGAGATAACAGGGGAGTGGGTTGAGAGGGTAGGAGGTAGAGGTGTTTTTGACAGCACTAGAGGTGTAGGAAGGATGAAAAGTGGAAGTGAGGAAAAGGAGGTGAATTTAGCATAGAAAGTGTCTCAGAGCCGAGGAGCATTCATACAGTGGAGCACAAACAACTGGTGGAAACTGGTCTCTCTAACAACAAGGTTTTATAATACAACTATGAATACACTTGATATAAAAGCATACTTTAATAGTGTTCTACAATGTACTGCTTTATACTGTGTCACTGCTCATGAAAGAGCCTGGAGGTCAATCAATAATGTGGAAACATGCTTCACTCCAGACTGAAGAGTTTACTTTTGTTCAATAGCGAGAATAGGGCTTGGCAAAAAAAAGCAAAACACGCTCTGCACCAAGTGGAGATGCAGTCATGCTACAGTATATCATATCACGCCATCAAGTCTCAGCTTGATATGAGAGTGTTATCAGGCTCTTGGAGGCTTGCTTGGATTTATAGATAATATAAAAAATGTAATATGTTCCTACTGTGCTGCCATATACCTTTACCGTATGATTATTTCTTCGACTGTCGGTTTCTTTACTCTTCAATATGACCATGTGGAAACAGGCAGGAAAAAAACTTGCTGAGAACTGACCTGTGTCTTTTGTTAGTGCTGCAGTGTTGTGACCTGTAGAATAAGAATGAATTACCCTGGTGCACTCTTACAATAAATTATTGCTATGATCCAAACTGACTTGCTATTGCCCACAGCCATAATAGATATTTCTACAACTGCCGAGTCTTCATCGAAGCATAATTCTCCTTTGTATGCTTTGCAAAATAACATGTTCCTCTTTTGTTTTTCCCCTCCTTCCAGCCTGTGAGCTGATGAACCGTGGTATCCTGGCTCTGGTCAGCTCAATTGGCTGCATGTCTGCGGGCAGCCTCCAGACTCTGGCCGATGCCATGCACATCCCCCACCTCCTTATCCAGCGCTCCCCGGCGGGATCACCTCGCTCCGCCTGCCCGCCAACCGGTCGCTTCCCTGGAACAGATGACTACACCCTAATGGTCCGCCCACCCGTCTATCTCAATGAGGTCATCATGCAAGTGGTGTCTGAGTACAGCTGGCAGAAGTTCATCCTCTTCTATGATTCTGATTTTGGTAAGGAAATCTATCTATCTATCTATCTATCTATCTATCTATCTATCTATCTATCTATCTATCTATCTATCTATCTATCTATCTATCTATCTATCTATCTATCTATCTATCTATCTCTCCATCTCTCCATCTCTCCATCTGTCTGTTTAATTGAGATGGTAATTTTGATAACTTATATTGAAAGGAACAACAAAAAAAAATGTTTACAATTGAAAACATTTAAGTATGTGATCTAAAGTTAGTTTAACAACACCAAATTCAATGACTGGTGTCAAAAAATAAGATGGCTTATTTGATTTTGTGGAATAACATAGGTAATGAAATCAATATTAAAAATGGTATTTTCATTTACAGATAACAAGGGGCAGATAGCTGCCTTTCTATGACGTAGAGTGCAGTGAAGAGTCCTAGAGCACACAGACTTATCAAGCCAGAGTGCACTAACTGTAGCCTGGGCAGCAATATATAGCCAGAATGCTGGAACCACACAGCCAAAATGCATTTTGGCTGTGTGGTTCCAGCATTAGGTCAGTTTTGTTAATATCTTAAAAGAAAGAGCTGAATATTATCAAAAATTACACATTTTTCATATAATAAACATATAATAAAACAGATGTCACAAAGTCAGATAGAGGTAATTACTTAATTTTGACCAAATGTGAAATTACTGTGTTTTGCCTTTGTGGGGCAAAAACATAGGCCTATAAAAACTGCTGTGTGAATTCCGAATTTATCTAACGTAACAGTATCAATGGTTTCTCGGCATGGTAGGTCATTAGAGAGCTAATGGATGTATGGTTGAGTCAGAAACACTGCACTCTATCTCTCTCTCTCTCTCTCTCCCCCTCTCTCACTCTCTGTTCCCTGTCCCTCTGTCAAAACAAACACAGACACAGGCAGACATGGACATGTGTGTGCATTTTAAACCCCAGAAACCCCCAAAACACGCAAACACATGCATATGTATCTTTATGCATCTTTATGCTGGTGACACATCGGCGTGTGTGCGTGCTGTCTCATTTTCCCCTGCTTCTCCGTCTCACTCTGTCTGTCCGCCCTCTCTCTTTCCAGTCCATTAGCTCTAACATTAGAATAGAAACATCATATGTCCCTTTTATAAAGTGCAACTCTGTCGGTGCGGTGTCTAAGCTTCCTTATGTCCTTATACAGAAAAATAACTTTGCTGTTTTCTGTGGGCATAGGTGTTTTCATAATATGTAGGTGGGCATATCGTCCATTACATATGGGTCCTTTATGTGTCTCTCTTTGGAGCTAGGATCCTGAAATGAATCAAACCCACACAAAGCACGTACCCTATCAGTTTGCGGCATCATACTGCCAGAAGCCTGTGCTAGACTGGTTTGCACTTCATAACCCGAGATTGATGGGCTGTCACTATACTATAAGGCCTCTTTCTCTCTCACTTTCCCCTCATGGTCCTGCTCCACCTTCTTTGTTCTAACACTTCTATGTGTAAAGTTAATTCAACTCTGAGTCATACAGTGCACTGCTCCTAAGGGGTTGAAACTTAAAAGCAAGTTGCATTTTGGATCACACCCCGATGAGTGATGTCTGAGCAGGTATTTTTGCAATCTAATGGAAAACACTAGCTGTGACGTTATCACTCATCAGTGGGTGGACAGAAGTCTAACACACTTGAAACCATAAGGAGCAGTGTAATAGTTTCCTGCCTTAGGTGATTCAGTGTTGATTTAATCCCGTATAGCGGGGCTTCATCTCACTCATTGCAGTCAATTAACACAGTTAATGTGTTGTTTGCATTGATATCCAATGGGATATGTCTGCAGTGGAATTGTTTTGCAATAAGCTCTGCAGGCTCCAGCTCAATCTTCCAAGGCATTAAAGTATTGTATTGGTGTATTGAATATATGCTCTAGTTGATGAGCTCTACCAGGCAGTTTATATTGAATGAATATTGAATCGTGGCTAATGTGACCCTTCTGGAAGTGCTAGTAGAACACTTCAGGTGTCAGTGTAGTAAATGCCATGGATACATAAACCCTAAGATACTTTTGGAAAGAGTGGAAAAGATTGTCATCCAATCTGTAAATTGATGGTAGATCGAAGTATACAATAACAGTAACTAAGTACTATAGTGCTGCTCTGTGTGTATGTTACACTGTTGGTATAGCGCTTGGTGACTTTTCAGATTAAGTACATATTACATATTAAGTTTGAAATAACAATTGTCAAACTGACCCATGGTGAATGGTGTGATGAGAGCGCTGCATGGGCAACAATGTAGTTTCATACGACCAAAACAAAATGAAAAAATCGTACAGAGATAATAAGCACATATGCTTGAGTACATAACTTGTGTGTGCTTGACGGCAATGTTGTGCAAGATTTTGACCATTAATTCAATTTCTTTAAAATTACATGCAGATTAACACCACATATATTCATGCCTATTGGGAAGAGGCATTTATTGAGACATGAAATGTAACCCTAATCAAGACATTTTTCCCCCTAGCTAGACAACCTTCAATCGACTCCAAAATTGGTCCCTAAATTGGGTATAGTTCACAAAATATCTACACAACAGACCCCATACACATGCACTTACACATGCACATACAAACACACATGTTCGTACCCCACTTAAATCCCTTCATCCCCTCTGTGCTCTGCGACCACTGATTCAGCACATGGATCCTTTGGGTTTTGGCAGTGATGTTCTCTCAGCCACAGAAGGCCCTTTAAAGATATCACCATTGTTCCCTAATGGCCTCACCCCCTGTCCAAGGAGAGAGGGGAGAAAGAAAGAGCTGCAAAAGAGAGAGGGAGGTAGAGAGAGAGAGAGAGCAAGGCAGATATGGCTTTTTAAGATGATAGCAATGGTCCCCAAAGGCCTTGCCTCTGTACAAGGAGAGTTCTTTAGAGAACAGACAGTCAAGTGTGTCCTCTCAAATGAAGCTTCAGTGCAACTGTCCCAATCCTTATTTTCAGCTCTACTGGTGCGTTGCAGACACTGAGAACACATGTTTTCTCTCTATTATCTTTCTCTCTCTCCTCCCAGTTTATCTCTCTCCCTCCATCTTCCTTTCTGTCATTCTTTTTTTCTGACTTCTGATCTGTTTTCTCTTTCACTTCTTTTCAGTCTGTGCTCCGGTGTCTTGTATTCCCACTGTAAAACCTGACATATATTCACAATGTAAGGGACAAGTCACTGTTATCAGCTGAGTGACCTTGCCCATAATCCAGTCAGAACCACAGTAACACAGGGCCTCGTTGAGCAAATGTGGGAAGTACCACTTAATGTTAACAACACTGTTGACATTAAGATGATTTGTTCTGTTTTGCTTTTAGCCAATGACGAGAGGGGCCCGAGGCGCAGTAGTAAAAGGTTATACCGAAACGGAAGAGCGTTTTAAAAGTGTGATGCTTGTTAGGTTGCCAGTTTTTTTATTTTATTTTTTTATGAGAGAACAATAAAAGTACTGATATTTTGAACAAGTATGCTTTGTTTCATAAAAGTGAATATGAGTGAAATGATAAAATACCTGTAAGGTTCTCTATGCAACACTCAGAATATTAATATAGCAGCATATAGTATAGTCAAGACATATTGGAGTAATGGTGTCCTGATCAGATAATGGAGTCACTCTCCCTCTCTGTGTGTTTTAATAGGAGCTTATCTGTGCTTTGTTTACATAGCAGGGCTCAGTTGTGCCCCGCTGGCTGGCTAATGGCCGCCACTGCGCCCATACGGCGGTTACAACTAATAACGTTGTCCCAAACGATGCAGTTTTGGGGAAGCGTAGCCTCCACCCTCCCTTCCCCCCAGCTTAACATTGTTAGCACTGTCAGCACTGTTGCTGTTATTTGCACTGTTGGTGTTGTGATCACTGTTAGCTGCAAGATACTGCTTAGCTGTCACCATGTTGAGAGCCGTGTGGAGGCACCCATTAATTATGGATGTACTCTGAATTCCGTATAGAATGTCTTTAAATATTATATGTTGTGAACGTCTCACTATAAACAAAAGTTCTGCATATAATAATGTGAGATGCGTTGCAGTTTGTGTCTTTAGATTGGTTGTTCGGAACAAAAGTGCCAAACAACCAATCCAAACATTAAATGCATTCACATGGGATAAAGCTCAAAACGACGATATGGGTCATATATCGCCAAACTTAGTCAATGTAGCAACTCTAAAATGTCAGCTAGCCCACTCATGCCTGTTGTGCATTACCTGCATGTTTATTGTTTTATGGGGTCTCTACTGTAGTTATACATATTTTACCAGATGTTTATATATTAAATATGACCTCAACATGGTAAAGTGGTGCCCACCTCAAGAGGATACCATTCATACCGGGCCCTGTTCCTGCTGTAACCCGTCTCCCTGGGTATTAAACTTGTCTCTGTCACCTTGCATAGTGCTGCCTAATGAAGCATGTTAATAGTTTTAAAACAAAAATCCATACCTTGAAATATACTTACCTCCTATCTTTAAACTCCCTCCAACAATTTGCTCATTAGTGAGTAATGGCCCAGATGAGAACAATGGAAAACTGCTCTTGTTTCCCTTTTTTTCTTTCTCCCCATCACACAGTGAAGAGTGTGAAAATGCCAACCCCTGATCTAATGGGTTCATACAAAGAGGAAGAGTGTACCGTATTGTGCCCGCCGATGATACAGTGAAGAGTGTCATCTCACCTTGTTGTATCTGCCCCTTTGTAGAGGTGGGGAAAAAAATACTTGACAGGGCAGATATGGGTGAAAAATGTAATGAACAGAGGAAAGGGTAATAACAAAAAGAAGAGGGAAATGAAAGAGAAAAAGAAAAAAATGGCACTGAGAAATAAATGCTTCATGCATGTAGGACAAAAGGCTCTCATAGGCTGTTGCTAAATAAGAGGTGAATGGAAAAGCAGATTTTTTTATCTTAAATTGATCCTGAAAAAGAAGACGCCAAGTTTTACCCTAGGTAAAATCCCAGCGTACATTTGATGTCACTAAGGTCTTTATATTGAAAACACAATCAACAGAGAACAGCGGAGCGTTTGGGGTAGGATATTTCTGTGATATTTTTTTTTTTTCTCAAATGCCTTGACTTCCAAGATTTTAAATATGACATGAAGTTATTGATCACTTCCCCTTACTTCTTCAAAAACATTTTAAATTTCACCTGTGTAACACATCTCTTAAAGCTGAGACATCGGTAGTCATATGCACATTCTGCTTTCTCATAGTTTAAACTTAACTTAAAATAGGAGAGAGTAGAGTATGGAGTTGTTTCTAGAGACAAGGGAAATATAACAAGGGATGATGAGAGATGGATGCATAGATGGATATCTTTTTTTAACAATAGTGAAGCCCAGAGATGCCACAGGGGGGAAAGCTGGTGGGAGGTGAAAGAGAAGGTGAAAAATACATAAAAGCCGTGCCAAGACAGACGTGGGAAAGTTGATAATAAAGGCAGATTCAGAGGAATGGAGGCAAACAGGACCACTCATGAGCCAAACACCAAAGGTCTACAAGCTTTATACATGGAGGACATGTCTTACTTCGTCTCCTCTAGAGTAAAATCATTCAGAGAGCAAGAGAGAAAAAAGAGATAAAAGAGATGTGAATATATAAGGGAAAATAGAAACAGCAAAGCAGAGAGGGGGGTAGGGACAGAGATCTAAAGGCATAGCAGATTTGGTAGGGCAGATAAAAAGGCAGCCATGATAGCAGATAAACAGAAACACTACTGAAAAGGGTGTGAAACCATTTACAAACGTGACCCAGGAGTACTAGTTGACGAAAGAAGATTTAACAGGAATAAATGGAGGTACTGCAAAATCCTGCGAAAACAAAACATGAGAAACTATAGGTTTTACCGGACAGACAGATCGCTGAAATTCTCAAGTTTGGGCTGTGGTAAACCTTATAATTTGCTGTCAGAGCAGAGAGAGAGAGAGAGAGAGGTCATCTACCCCATGAATGAAACCTTGAATTTTGTCACAATTTTGATATACAATACTCAAGTAATCCTATGCCTCAAGGGCCATTTAAACATCTATTGTCTTTGTGGTTCCATCGTAGATCAAATGTCCACTGGAGGCATTGCAGATTGAAATGGTTTCAATTCAGCAGTTTTTCAGTTTTTCTTTTCAAAGGGTAATGCTTTATATATGTGGATATTGGTACCAGAATACAATGAGTCCAGTGGTCAATTGGGTGTTGGAATCCCAGAGCACTTGTTTTTGACAAAAATGTGCTTGTTAAAAAAATCCTTTACTATTATTGAGTGATAACCATCAAGTGTTACTTGCAGTTCAGCAGCGTCAAAGCAGCCAAGGACATGGGCCGGTCAAGATCAATATAGGTCATAAGCGTAGGAAGAAAATAATAAATAAGGGAGCTGAGGAAGTGGAGATGAGGTTAGATACATAGGGTATGTGAATGTCAAAGAAGAGGATGTGTTTGTGTGTCTGGGGGGGGGGGGCTAAATGCTGGAGAAGATATTGGAAATAGTGAAGGTGATGCACACCTAAAAGGTGCCAAGCCTAATATAGAGTGTTGGTTTTTATCAAGTGTTGGTTAAACTCTCTGCAGGGACTCTGAGAATGCAAAGTCTGTGGCTTTGAAAGAAAAAAAAATGAGTGAAAGAGAGGAAAAGAAGGAAGGAAATAAAGCATGAGTGGTGGACGGCAATAGGCACTTAGATCTGAAGGAATAGACAATTTAGAGAGCAATAGATAGTTGGGGAGACTATCGATGCTTCAGGGCCTATAGCATTTTATTTCCTATTTGGAGGTAAACGTCCTAAGTTTAAGTACAGGTCCCTAGAGCTGGGTACTTCAACATTTTCAGCCACAACTTCAGCTGATGATTTAATTCTCCAGGCCGGCTTTCGGGAAACACGCCGGCGTTCCAGTTGAGGCTAAATCCATATTTCAAGAGCCACTGCCTTTGAGCCATACAACAGTGAAATGCCTGGGGCAGGGATAAGGATAGCCAGAGGTAAAAGCTGAGTGGAAAGACAAAGCAAAGACATACGGATGTTGGTCCAACAGCAGAACAGGGTGGAGATAGTTAGAGAGACAGATCCTTTACATAATGCCTCTCTGAAAATGAGGCTTCGTTGTGAATATGGTTCCTTTAAGTAGTTTTTAAAAAAAAATTCAATTCATCAAGGTCAATACATCCTAAGTATATCTATTGTTATTCAATGTTGTAAAATAATCAAATATAAAGTTCTAGGGGGTGACTACTTTGGTTAGATGGTAAATTTACCGGTTCACCTGCCATTAGCAAACAGACTCATGAACAACTCTTTTGGTTCACATGCAAGAACATTACCAGCTTGTTCCTAAGCTCAGGGGGTACGCACTGAACGAGAGTCTTTCTAAAGAACGATTCATTGGCAAATCTACGATCATATTACATGTCAATGGAAAAACTAAAAATGGAGGTAGACAGCAGCTCTTAAAAAAAATACCAACTTCTATTTCATTGCTGAAATGTATTACTCCATACCAATATTTCGACACTGCTGTAACAATACCAATACGCATGTAGAAAGATAATACAGGCATAAACTTTTCAATATACTAGCATCTGTTGAAATTACATTTGTACTTTGCACTCTGCCATCCCCTTTGGTCTCGACCCATGTTGTTACTTCACTCCTCCTTCATCCTGCCTTGCCACTTGTCAAACTAATATATGGCCGAATAGAATCAGTGGCAGAAAAAAAAACGTACTTTATGATATGGACAATATGCGATTAAGCTTCATTCCCTGCTGGAGAGCAAGCACCAGTCATTGGGAGAACTTGGTAGTTCTGGTAGTCAAGCTGTTGCAATGTACGGACGGATGGACCTTGCCTCTTTTCAAAGTTACAACCAGTTATTTGTGGCTATTCCCAAATAGCTGTCAAACTAAAGTAAAAGTGCAGGCTTTAAATGCCTCAGGCAGGGAGAAGAGGGTTGAAACAGAGCAGAAAGCCGGTAAGGAGAAAGGTCTTAAACTGAAAAAGCAGATGTAGAGTTAAAGTGTACAAACCCAAAGTCTGGCTTTTTTTTTATTTGATGGTGGGGAAGACTCGCAAGTTGATCAGAGAGAGGGAGAGCAGGGTGAACTTGGGAGAAAAGAGGCTCTGACAGACAACCAGGGAGCTACATCGGCTGAATCTCATTTGCAGATGTTGGATTTTTACCCCTTTCGCCACACTCATGGGATTCTCCTCTAATACCAGATGTGTTAACACCTCCTTTCTGGACTATCCATTTGATTTTCTCCACAGTGCAAAGTTTATCTCAATGTTTTCTCCTTTGATAACCTCCATCTCAAGGTGTGTCCTCAGTGCACACTCCAACAAATGCTTTATTTAGATTTCCCCATTTAAAGCTACATAATGGCCTAAAATCGTCTTGACCAGGGATTATTAAGAGATGCGGCTGATTTTAATCTTTTCTCTTATAGCTTACTTTCATAATACATTATGCACTGGATAAACAAATCACTAAGCTGACTTATTGGGGGGAAAAAAAGGTAAACAAGTTGTAAAGGACAACATCATTAGGACTGAGGGGCGGCTGTGGCGTAGTGGAGAGCAAGGTAGTTCTCCATTCAGAGGATCGGTGGTTCGATACCCGGCTTCGGCAGTCGATGTGTCCTTGGGCAAGACACACCCCAAGTTGCTCCCGAAGGCTTGCCATCGGTGTGGACTGGATGTTGCATGAATGTTAGTTAGAGTCTGATGGTGGCACCTTGCATGGTAGCCTGTCATCAGTGTGTGAATGGGTGAATGATATGTAATATACTACTGATTGTAAGTCGCTTTGGATAAAAGCGTCTGCTAAATGACTGTAATGTAATAATGTAATGACTGAGAACCCTTGGATAACCTAAGTGAAGGTTCATGGTAATTGCAAATTTTATGAGTGAGGGTTTGGTTAAAATTCACTTTTGGAGTTGAAAAACAACAACACTGTTGGTGGGATGCAAACTCAGGTCTCAAGTGTGAAAGAGATAAGCATTACAGATGACACATTATACAGAAACTGCCTTCCAGAGTGTAAAAACAGGTTGGACTTTACACACTCTCAAAATGAGATTCAGCCCGAGAGAACGCAAAGCAAACAAGGGAAACGGAGGGAAGTTTCAGATGAAGAGTCAGGGGAAGAGAGAGGATTGAGGGGCAAGCAAGCAGGGGAGAGTGGAGTGGCGGTTTCTGAAAAGAGACAGAGTACCACTGAGCTGGTCGGTACATGCAGGTAAAATCCCTGCATGCTGTTGGCTGCTTCACTACATTAACTCTAGCTTTCATTTTGAGCCAGGGACTTGGAGGATAGATGGGATAGAGGGGGAAAGAAGGGAAGTCTGACAAATGGTGGAAAGGGACACACAGAGAATCGCACCTTACAAGCATCAACCTTGTTTTACAAGGAATTATGGAAAAATTATGGTTGTATTGAGTGTTCTTTGCAAAATGCTTTTCGGTTTCACTTGCACACTATAACACTTGAAGAGCAATAATCTACAGTGGCATATTGTCAGGTGGGAGAAGGTGCATTAAGAAGGCAACCAAAAGGGGCATTGATAACGCTCCATTTTAGTAAGTTAGTTATTTTATTGACACCAAAAGATAAAACATTTGGGTCCCAACAATATAAAAAAATTATAGAAATAATAAGATAATCCTTTATTAGTCCCGCAGCGGGGAAATTTGCATAATAACATGTACAATAAACCCATTTGTATACAATATGTCATGTCATTTAACTGTTCTTTGTTATGGAAAATAAAGTTAACAAAGAGGGATATTTGCAAAAATATAGTTTACAACCAACATTGTAGTACACAGAATTGATGGATTTGAAGAAAAAAAATTTGAAGTATGTGAAGTGGCAAATAGTACAAAAGTGACTCATGGTCATATTGATACTGTTAAAGTTGTTATTAAAAATGTTGTAAAGAACTTTTTAGCCTCTGGGAATAGCATGGCAGCAGTAATACAGTCGTCTCCATTAGATGAGGATGAAGACGTGTAGGACTGTGGGGAAAGCACAGTATGTCTATGCATGGGCGACTTGGGAGGAGTGGAAGAGCGAGGTGACCACTTGGGCAAAAAGATGTTGAGATGATGGTTGATCATGGTGTTAATGGAGCGGTACTGTCTCCCAGAGGGATGCTTCTCGGTAAGATGGTTGCCTGGGCGGGCAAGGTAGGTGGCAATTTCACCCGTCTTTTTATCTGCTATGGTGCTCTGAAGTTCCTTGATGGAAAGCAGCTGACACCCAATGATCCGCTCAGCAGTGGGGAGTGCGTGCTCAAGCCTTGTCGTTTGAACGGCAGGAGGCAGGATTTCAACCGAACTCTGATGGAGGAAATGAGGATGCTTTTGACTGGTAATGTGTAAAATTGGACCAGAATATGTCTACATTTGAAAGTCAATTACTTTTTTCTTTTTTTTCCCCTAGTGGTGGTCATGAAACATTTCAATACTAAATATCTCAGTTATAGCTGAACATCTGAGGTTGCTACAGGCAACATTGCCAGGATCCCCTGACTATTTTTTTCTATTGTAATTAACTATATAAATGTAATTTTTTATAGCCTATATACATCTTACATCAAAGATCATTGCTTGCACAAGTTATTTACGAATACATTTGGACAAAATCATACATTTAAATACATTAAGTGTTTAATATAGTGAGCTTAATGAGCTGTATTGAGGGAAATGTATGGGTTTGTTTTTGAAGCTCCTCACAGAGTGGAGCAAGGCAAATGTATAAGACATATTATACAACCTGGAGCTGGTATGAAGAAAGGATTGATGAGTGCAAATAAAGCCAGAGAGACCCTCCAGTCAGTCAGCAGCTAAGCAGACAGATAGAGAGAGAATGGCTGACAGGTAAACAAACAGGTACCAGGTTACAAAGAGGCCTATAATACAGCCATTAGAATAGGCAGACATGACATAAAGCAAAGACAAAGTGGACAGACACACAAGCAAATTATTAACAACACATTGTTGAAAACTGGAGTGGCACAAATTAGTTTGTAATGTTAAATAAAAATAGGAATAGGCATAGCATGCATAACAATAAGCAACCAGGTTTTTGCTCTTTGGGTTCTCTACATTATTTAATTTATTCTCGCTCTGTTGACAAAAGCTTTTTGATTCTGTTGATTTACAAAGCTTTCTACACATAGCGGACATAAATCAGACATCCCATCTACGTCAGAGACAATGTAAAATGTTTACATAGCTTGGCACCATTGAATTTGAATGGCAGTGACTGTGCCTTGATAGATATGGGGATTTAAGAACAACTATATGTGCTTTGACTCTTAAAAGGATACATGTACTGTGTGTTTATGTTTGTTCAGTATGTGTTAGTGCAATCATACATCTTTTGACTGTGTTTTCTGTGGTGTTTAATGATGAGTATAGCAAAGTGAATGGGATTTAGCTTTTATTCGGATGAACGACAGTCATGGTATACTAAAGCATAGACATTTTATTGCTTTTGTCGGTTATAAAAAAGCATAATTAAAATTAACCTCTGTTTATTGCCCACTGTATGAACTGTGATTTTTGCTCCTACAGCTGTAAGTAAATGAGTCTTACGCAAGGCATTTTTAGCCCCTTCTCACTTCCAACTTGTCAAATAGGGCAATACGTCACCGTAGGTATGGGGGAGTAAAGGGAGAAGTCGGGTTATGTAGCATAAAGAGCGAGGAATTCCGATTGGGGTGGCGGTCTGGTGCAATGGATGTTTCAAACACACACACAGGATTTTCACCTAGGAGAGCGGTGTTTTTGTCCCATGTGAAACCGAAAAGTTACGTATCGTTACTACTTACCTTAAGTAACTACGGTTCATTATGTAGTTTACATGATGTTACTAGGTCACATGCTTACTTACTTACTTAACATACTTTTTTTAACCCACACCACATTTTTTTCCTAAACCTAACCAAATAGTTTAGTTGCCTAAACCTTATCTAGTTGTACCCTTTGAAAAGATTATTTTGAAAAGACAGTGTATGCCTGTAATGAGCGTTAACTGAAAAATGGAAAACTAGCGCTAGAGGGATACCTAGAGCATCATAGTTTAGCATGTAGGGCCACTGATCAATCTGCAGTATTTGACATGTTGAGTGTGAGAACGTGTCACCATATTACATGTACTCTGACATTTGTATGCTTTTTTTTATTTGTTGTTTTACAACTAATTCATGTTATCTAGCTCATTAGGAGTCACAGCACTGGTGATGATGATTGCATTGCCAATGATAATATAGTTAAACAGTAATTACTCCAAACTATTATTTCTACTAATTAGTAGGAGTAATTAGATCTGTATCGCTTGATAACTCTGTGCTCCGGCACCGTTTAGAGCGGTGTTGTTTGGCCATTAAAGATGCCGTCTCGATGTCTCTGTTTGCTCATCTACCTTCTTTATCTTCACACACAAATACAACAACAAGGTCGTGACTAACTGTGGGAGTTTACATGGATACACTGAATTTGCACTCACTCATATGCTGTTCAACACGGCCAAACAAACACATTTGAATTTGTGCATATATATATACGCAGACAGACACGAGGGTCTGTTCCAATTTACAACACCCTCTTAAACAGATTCAGTGCCCAGATGTTGTCCTCTGGAGTGCTGCATTTGTATGTGTGTATTGTATGTATGTGTTGCTGTGTATATGTTTGGAAAGGGAAAGTGTGAGAAGAAAATTAGTTGAAAGACATTAATAACTTTGCGGTCATGGTCATCTTCCTCGCCGTGTCATGTTGTTGCGGAAAGACTGACAACATTTCCTCTCTATCTTCTCAGTGTGGGATAAGGTGTCGGTGTGATATCTGACGCACACAAACCATTTCAAAATGTCCCCCACGCTGTCCTTGTTTAACCTTCTCAGCTCACAGCCTGCTTGGTGTCGTTAGAATGTGTGTATGTGTATGCACAGGATTTTTTTTTGTCTTCTTTCTAAATTAATCTCCGTCTGATTCGATGCTGTTGCATGCTGTCTCTCCACTTAATATGTTGTTAAACCTCCAAAATTCGGCATTGATGCAATCACAGCATCGCCTCAGCCCTCTGGCCCTTAACAAGTCTAATCAATCCAGTTAATTGCTCAGTCATGACACTGGCAATGACGGCAGTGTCATCCGTTTTCCATATCAAATACATCATTAGGTAGTTGCTTTACATAACCACTTTACATAACCACACTCACGCACACACACACACACACACACACACACACACACACACACACACACACACACACACACACACACACACACACACACACACACACACACACGTCATCCGAGATCATTAGCAGTGGTCTCAACCAAAGTGCCTTAATTAGGATTACCTTGACCTGCAATGTAGCTCATTAAGAATAAAGAGTCCAGGCAGTACAAACCTGACACCAGCATTGTGTTTTGTTATCATACAAAAATAAGTCATAATATAGATTTCACAGTGGTTTGGTGCTTTAATCTGAAACTCTTCACAGTGTCATGACTTATTTGCTCTCTTCCTCTCCCGGTAGGAATATGCATTACCTGTTTAGTGGATTTAGCAAATATGGGACACTTCTGGCAATGTTCTACTGTAACAGCACAGATGTTTTTTTTGTCACAAAACTACAGTACTAAAGAATCCAAACAAGACTGAAAACAATCTGGATTGGGAGAAATGGTTGTTTAAATGGTGTCACATCAGGTTGCCCAACATGAGATTTAAATTTAAGAAGATTCTGAACACACTACTTTCTTGCATTCCTTAATTGTAAAATACAGATACATGTATAGTGTGAACTTGTCAAGGTTTTTTAGTCATAAGGGACAATAAACATCAGTATAATTTGTTATCTTCAAATTACAGGCATCATTTTGATTTAACAGCAAATAAAGCTGATATAGCAATATTATATTTTTTAAGGATTTAACCAAATGGAAGCTTGTTTTAAAAGAAAATAAGGGACAGGTCACGCACCAGAGATCTCAGCAGATATCATCTGCACAAATTTATGGACCAGTGTGTAGGATTTTGAGGGGTTTATTGGCATAAATGGTATATAGAATTCATAGCTATGATTTTATTTATGCACAATGACCTAAATCTAAGAATGATTTTGTTTTTGTTAGGTTAAATGACCGTTTCATATCTACATAGAGAGCGGGTTATCTTAAAGGAGTCCGCCGTGTTGCACCGCCATGTTTCTACAGTTGCCCACAAAGGACAAACCACACACAGAGAGGGCCTTTTGCTTTGTTATATTACCTGAAGGCCATTGTAGTTCTTCGACAGAAAGGGTTGAGCAAAGGGGTATTAATTCTGTTGCAATTCGCTAGATGCCACTAAATCCTACACACAGATATTTTACACAAGTTTGCTACAGTACTTCTTTACTCTCTCTACTTTCTTGTGTTCAGCAAAAAAAAACATCTGTAAAACAATGGCTTACAAGTTTTCTTAAAAATGATAACTGCAGGCTCTTCATTTAAATGAGCCTTGTGTGTGCACAATGTGTCGGTACAATGAGGGGTGACGCACCACCCAGTATGTCACAGTGGGAGCATCCTCCATGCTGTGCAGCCAATGCAGCAATCAGTTGACCATACCTGGATGAGCAGAGTACAGCAGCATGTGGGACCACTGCACACCGTTTAAGTCCAAGCAGCTCGTCACTTCTCAGTAGAAAGGGGAAACAAAAATTTGGACTTGTTTAAAAGCCCAAAATAAAATGCAATTTTCTGTAGTAATCTATCTATCACTTTACTGCCAGATAATCACACTCAGGTTCTATACAGTGGTAGTGAATTTGTCATTTGTTATTGATAGTGTTGTCTATCAATATCAATATCAATAGACCTAAGTATCTACATCAATGGACCAAATGGCAAAAAAACATGGCTATCACTTTGGCTGAGTCACCACAATATGCTTTTGTTTTCATGTCCTTGTGTTTGTGTGTCAAAGAGATGGCAAGTCTACAGAATGCTTTTTTATGTTCAAGTTTCTATAAGACAAAGGCATTCAGCACTGACAGATGCACTGTGCTGACAACAAAAGCCTTAGCTCAGATTGATACAAAGGACAACGTTTTAGTAATACAAATGCACTGATAGCAAGCAATCACTGCAAGTATGTATGCGCTCATAAATTGAGATATTTACTGAACCTATTCATGCAGAGAGGCAACCAATCAGCTACAGCAGTGAATATGGTGTAAAGTGATCAGTGATGGTCTGATTGTTTTTGCTAAATCTGTGTGTGGGAGCAAGTGTATGTCTATCTCTCTACCTGTCCTTGTTTTGTTATTTTTGCACAATACTTTCATGGGAATGTGAATGTTCCTCTACAGCCAGATATCGATACACATGTTTATCCCTTCCTGTGTTTTTCTAGATATCCGTGGTATTGAGGATTTCCTGGACCGGACCTCTCAGCAGGGAATGGACGTTTCCCTTCAGAAGGTGGAATCTAATATCAACATGATGATCACAAGTCTGTTCAGAACAATGCGCGTGGAGGAGCTGCATCGCTACAGGGATACACTACGCAGGGCCGTGCTGTTCATGAGCCCAGCAACTGCCAAGGCTTTTATCACCGAGGTAAGGAGGGTGGTTTTTGTTCTCAAGTTCTACCACGTAATGGGGAAATAAGTTCAAGATTTTCTCAACCGATATCTTTAATTTTAAAGATACGATGAGGAACAGTCTCAGTTAAGTACTGGTGCCTCTATATGACCTACATAAGTAAATCATGGAAATGGCTGTTTCTATAGAGTTATTCTTAATGCTTGTCATCAGTTACACTGGTTCCACTCCGGACATAAGAAATCATGTAGGTTCACCAGAAAGTCCTTCAGCTCAGACTCCAGCAGATCCTCCGACAGCTACCAGCCCTCCGCAGACAGACCAAGATCTGGCATTAATTCCGCCTTCGCCTGCCGTCCGAGCTCTGGTGGGAGGTGGAGGGTTCTGTGCCCGGCAGCTGCAGGCTCCACCTCTTGCCAGGAGTAGAAGTTCGCCTCGCTTAAGCCAACACTGACACCACACTGGTTGAGGCCAAGGCCGTATTGTTTGGCATGCTGAAGGCACGGGAGAACCAGAACCAGGACTGATCGGGGCTGTGTGTCAGACCCTGCTGCAATGAAACAACAGGTTATCTAAAGGTTCATATGCTTCTGTCCACAGTGACCGCCAAAATCCACACAAGGTTACAGTTGATCATATTAGCTTTAAAAAACTCTGACAGCCCAGAGTCAATCAAGTCAGTTTTAATGGTCTATAGCACAACTTACATTGAATCATTATACATGTATAGATATATATTAGAACATATATATTTCCTTACATATGTGTGTTTAACTATTCCCTTCCCACACACACACACACACACACTTCCCCACCCCATCCTGTCATGCTCTTTATCTCGGCAGAAGAAGACAATTAGTGGAGTTCCTTTTGCTCTTATACATAAATGATATGGAGGTCATGGTTGAAAGCAATAGGCTCCCGCATTAGTTATGAATTCATAATTTGAAGTGATAGGATGGGGCTTAATCCCATGTGTCATGTTCTCATCTCAGTTTAATTAAAAGTGACCTCAGAAAGAGCAATCACAATCTAATTTGTCTGGAGGCGTGACAGGGAGGGGGCGAAAGATGGGGTGTTATTGTGTGTCTGTGAGTGTGTATGCGTCGGTATTTGTGTACGAGCAAGTTCTTGTGTGTTTGTAGACTTAGCGATGTAAGTGTAGTACGGAAAAACACTAAAGTCAGTTCACTGTGCTGGCCAGAGGACTACGATGATGTGTCTTAAGGTTTCACTCTCTTGGAACGTGTTAAGGAGACCTTTAAGTGATTTTTGACCCACTAGAGAGCAGAATGACTTCAAAACAAACTCACAACAATGAACCTTTTGTTTATCAAGGTTAGGTCAACTGCCTGCTCACACATTCAGCAGCAGCAGAGCAACATGGTTATCCCTTGGAAATTGATGAACGAATCTGCTTTATTATCACTTATTCATTCGTTCAATGAGATCAGATCTGCAGTAGGTGTGGGAAATTGCTTAAGCTATCACATTATACAATATGGAAGTGTCGGCCTCCATTTTAGTGTGTGAGTGGAACCCAAATTAGTTTTCCGGAGTCTCGCTTCCCTCTTCGGGAAGGTTGACAAAGCAGTCTTTTAATCTAATTTAGTCAGACATCAAGTGGAGAGAGGTTTCTGAGATGAAGTGTCAGGAGATGGTAAAGATTGGTGGTTAAGATTTATGATCACATCTCTCTCTTTCTCTCTCTCAGCAAGGGAGAGAGACAAGGACTGAGAGACGGACACAGACGGGCAGGGAAACATGTGGAGACAGAGAGAGATGACTTGGACCTTGTCTTTTCTCTATCAGAGTTATGTGTGAGGTCATTTGTCACGGAGAGCACCTCCCATCCAGATGCAGTAGGCCCTGATGTTAGATGTAAACTGGAAGCTGGTCCAAAATTTCGAGACTTGGCAGAAGGAGAAAAAAGGGAGATTGGGGATAGGGCAGGCCTCAAGAGTGATTAGACGATGGAAGGCAATTAAGTGAGTGCAAGGAGGTGCCTAAGTGTAACATGTCTTAACCTTAACAAAGAAGGTTTTGTGCCTAAACTGAAACAGTTTCCAGTCTCTGTTATCGTCCCTACTCTCCAAACAAAGGACTCAAAAAACAGAAACTAATACAGGAGGGATGTTGAGGAGGTAATCCAGTACATTAAGGAAGATCTTAAGGAACATAAGCATGTACTGTAACTGGTTAAACTGTCACCACATTGATGCAGGCCATGAGATGTTGGTCTTATAGGTTGAGGTCAGAGAGTTTTATGTCAGTTGATGGTTGCACATATAAAGACCACACATGCAAAGCTGTACATGTGAGAAAAAATGGTTTTCAGCCAAACTTTGAGGAGAGATACGAGTTATCATGAGCTTCTTGGCCCGTCTTTGATTTATTTTGACCTTAATATGAGTCTCTGTCCTTGCTTTGCTGTAATTTGTGGCTTTCGTGTCCCTGTTGTGATGTGAGCTCAGCAGGAAATGTAGTCCAACATCTGCTGGATTCTCAGTAAAATGTCTGCCACCATGCACATCCATGCATTTCACCACACAAACACACAGATATACTCTCAGAGCCAACATGTTCAGTCACTGTTCTGTATTATTTAACATTTACTTGCTCTGCTGCTTTTTTTTTCAGTCTAGTACAAGTGGGTGAGTGTACCATCCACTGCCAAAGGCTCCTTGCTGGCACATACATCTCCCTATTCCACCCACTTTGTGTAGTGAGAGGAGCAAAGTGGCTTTCTTGCCCTCAGACCATTGTCTTATTACAAATATTGCCTGTCATGAATTATGAATGGCTTTCCTGGACTTACTCAGCTCATAAAGGACCAATAACCCGATGAGTTTAAGAAAATGAAAATCATAACAATTGTTGCTGTGAGGTTTTGTCATGGTTGAAATATGCCTGTGATGCAAAGTTACTAAGAGACGAAGCATTAAAAACAGGGACTACATTACCAATCCTATAACATCAGTATACAATCATACATATTCATATTATAACCATGCATTATGCAACCAGATTATTAGTAGTAGTCTTTGAATTCTGCATTGTCAGAGTTTATTCTTGCTGGTTTATTACAGTGGGATTTGAGGAGAGCTTGATAGACTTGATAGAGGCATGGCCTTGCCACAGCCATAGATTCAATGGTATTTATAGGATGTTGTGTTATAAAAACAATATATTTTTTTTTTCCATCTGTGTTTCTTGCAGTTGACTGCAACTTCCAGGCAGACGTAGCATGAAATAATGAGTGAATTAATATCATCTTAACAAAAGTATTAGTATTTGGAAATTGGACAATAAGCACGAGTCAGATTTTGTCTCTCCCTCTGGCTCCGTCTCTTACAAACACACACCCATATTTTATATTAGAGATGCAAAGAAGTGAAAAAATATAAATTTTGCCATTTGATTTAAAAGCGTTAAAATTTCAAAACACTGCCATGTTGGGACTATTTTCTCTTTAACTGACATTTCTCACTTGAAGTACCTTCAAACGGGTTGGAGATTATTCCAGAGATGATGGATGCTGCAAATGAAACATGAAGAAAATATTCTGTATAAGACATGTTAAATAATGCATTCACCGAGTGTGACTTGTATCCACCGCAAAAGGTTTTTTTCCCATTTAAAGCCTGCTCTCATCACTGTCCACAGTTTTTCTTGCCTAAAAAGAAAATACTCAAATATAGAGCTGGTGTTGATGTTTGACCGGAGACAGATGAAGATAGTATGATATTAGAGAGTTAATTACATTGTACATTATAATGTATTTTATGTCAGCAGTAAACAGGGATACTCATTGACAGCTCCATATGACCCAGAGAAAATGCAAGGAGACATTCTGCATTGCTCACAAAATATGAAAACACCAGCATATATAAATCAATACACATCAGATTGCTGGCTGTTTTTGTGCCGAGGTGAAGGCACTTGATGAATTGAAAAACCAACCTGACACAGCTTTCTACTTTTTTAGTTATGTATTTTTGATCACACTTCCAGGTCTGTTTCATTTTTCCTTTTGCTGACAGTTCCCCAAACTCAGACAGAAATGGCACATAAAGGCCCTGTGATATATACTCCTCTCCTGAAGAATAGCCTGAAGAAGAGGCATTTGGAACATGACGAACTTGGAAGTTATTTTACTCAGTGGGTGGAATATTTTTTTTTTTTGTTTGTCTTGAAAAAGCAGTGGAGTTGTTGTCATAGCTTCAGAATGTACTTTTTCTTCTGTCTCTCTCTTTCCATGTATATGTGGGCAAATGCCAGTGTATGGTCATGTAAGACCAACTAGCAGACTGTGTTGGCTTTAAACGAGGTCTGACATTCAAAGATTTAATCAATGAGTATAAAAAACTAGCTATACCAAAGACGATTAATATTTGATGCCACAATAGCTGGTGTATTGGTGATAAGTAGAATATGGGTAGTAATGACAACAGTACAGATAATTATCAGCCTACGCATTGGAAAAGAGTGTGACTCCATGCAGTCCTTCAATGAGAAAAAACAAAGAAACACAGACCGTCACCAAAGACTATTTATGTTGAAAGGAATAAGTAAGAAAGCACTTTTATCCTAAGCAGGAGCAAAGATAAGAGCTAAAATGATTCTTAACTCCTTTTAATATATCCAGAGAGGTTACGGAAAACCTAAATTATCCCTGTATCTTACAGCTTAGTGGTAGGGACAAGTACTGGTAGCCTATAATCAAAATTCTGGTGTATGGTGGACTTAGACCTCTCAGTGTTCAAAGAAGGATATAATTTTCGCCCACAATATTGCATTGTTCACTGAAACAGTCATGTCAACAACATGACTGCAGGAAATGGAACAGCTTATTTCCCTGCTAGTTCTATTATGCAGTAGGTTACTGCCCACCTCTCAAATCCTTGTTTGGGAAGACGCCTTTTTCTAACCGTCCATTTCAAGCAAGCCGTTACTTAGTATCTATCCTGTCACAGTAGTAATTATCACTGAACAAATGCCACATGGTTTTGTACAAAGGAATACTTTTGTGTTACAAAATCTATGGTTTGTAGTTCTATAAATCATATCAAATTGTTTTCTGTCAATATGTGACTGACGTTCTGAGTTTGACCTTATACCAGTACCAACTACATATATTGGTCATTCAATTAAGGAACACACCTGATGTTTTTTTAATACATGTTCAACAAATCTTTCGCATTTTTGTTTTATAACACCACAAAAACATGCACCTATACATAATGTGTGTGTAGTTGTTCTGTGATTGGCTGGCCCCTCTTTATGATGTATGCACATGTATACTCTATATAATAACTGTTAAATGTATGGCTTGGTGTAGCTGTAAATTGGAAGCCTTGGACAAAAGAAGCACTTCAGTTTTGTTAAAGAATCTGGCGTCACAGAGAGGTGGTGAAATAACAGGCAGAGACGATGGTGGCCGGACTGAAAGAGACCGGTGGGAATTTGGGCTGTGAGCGACAATGGAATCTGTTTTTATTACACATTTCCGATATGGCAACTCATTTATTTTCAATTCTCTTCAATTCTGCTCAAGTGCTTCGGCAAAAAGCAATTGTTTCCCCCATTTTCATCTATTTTGGTCTAACTGAAAGCAACATGGATGAGACAGGGAAACAAAGAACTGGTCAATTTAAATACATTATCACCACCATGCATATTGTCTAAAACTTATTATATATTTTATTCTAAGTCTTTTTGTCATTTTGTAAACTTTACCCACAATATAGCATGAACTATGGACATAGGTTTGTCTGGTGACCCCTTAAGAATGTCTTTCCTCGACTTGCGTAGAATATTCAATTTAAAGCTGTATCCGTGCCTACAGGTATTACGAAGAGGCACCAGTCGGAAAATATGCTCTCTTATGTGTGACATCTGTCTTGTGCAGAGCATTTTTCTTTGTCATGGGCATTTTTCTTACTGATCCCATCTGATCACCTTTTAAAATAAATTTTAAATTCATTCTCTACAATCATCCCAGAGGGGTCGGGATTAGCGGGCTTCTACTGCTAATGGAGCCTTAAATCAGATGTTGTGATCCTGCCCTGCTCCACTGCCATTGATGAATATGTATTTTCTCATCAACACCCTGTGCATGAATTTTCCACAATTTATAATGAATTGTCTCTGATTCATTTGGGCCCCAAGGGGCATGAAATAAATGATTGTGAGAGACAATGTGGGCTGTCAATTACAGTCAAAAACGTTTTCTGCAGGATACATGTTATATTGTATTATATCATATTGCCAATACATTATCTTGTATTAAGTTATATAAATAATTAAAACTAGATGTTTGAACCTTGGGTTATATAAGACAAATTGATCTAACGGCTAACTAACCTTGTTATCTTTTCATTCGGTGTGTCAGAGTGTTTCTCTTGTGTTTTTTTCATATATTTGAGGCCCTTATTTACTTCTGTACTTCTGTTTGATTTAATAACTTTGTTTTAGATTTATAATCTGGCTCACTGATAGTTGCTCATCCAACAAGGATATATATATAACACTGTTATTTAGTAAGGCCTTTCATATGTTCTCATCCTTTGCGTCTTTTTCTCTGCCTCCTGTTTTTCCTTTGCTTACTGACACATAAAGGTCACTCAGTCTGGAGTTAACTTTTACTGAACTTTTCCCACATCAACCACTCAGCTACAGAGGGCAGTGGGTTGGCCGGGCATTGTCAGAATCAATTGACGGGTAGAAAATGGCAATGATTAAAATGATGAGTTGTGGGAAGTATGATTGAATATCTTGACTTATTGAGATTTTGTTCACCATTCATCAGTTTGTGCGTCACTCCTGGGGCAATGGAGCATGAGGAGCAAGTGTTGACATTTGTAATTATAGGACATGTACGAGTAATCATGATGCAATGACAGACAGGAAGAATGTGGACAGCAGGCGATACAGAGGGGTGACACAAGACAGTAGGCAGGTGGAGAAATAAGTGGAGGGATCAACTGAGGCAGGTAAAATAATGGGGTGAGGTGGGGTTAGGATTAAAAGAGATTAAGGTGTCTTCAAATGCATTTAAATTGATAGATGGGCTGATTTATTTTCCAAAACTTCAAAAACTAATGGACTTCCTATCACCTACAATACAATATGCTCAGCGTTTTGGAGTTAATCTCTAATTAATACTCGCATGCATGGCCCAGAGCTTTATGACTTTGAAATTTGTACTTCTTCCTTGGTAGAGGTCAGTGGAAAAGGGATTTTGAAGGGCAAGGCAAAATTCAGGGAGAGATAAAGAGAGCTAAATGGATGATGTAGAGTGTGAAGGATGAACATGTGAAGAGCGAATGAATGGTACGGTTAAGAGAGATGGTGATGGGGATGAAGAAGAAGGATACTCTTTTGTTGAGAACAAAGAAAAATCAATGAAAGAATGTGAACATTCTATTGAGCAGGAAGTAGAATCAGGATTGTGTCACTAAAAACACCTGTTTACTCACTGATTCATAAATACAATGAATGTATTAATTCATGAATGAAACCAACATGTATTGTTCCCTATAAGCACACACAATCTTTTACAGAAAGTGGTTATCTGAAACCTGCACAGCATTGTCAATAAGAGCAGCGCAACAAACGATTATTATTATTATATCAGTTAGTCATATGCCAGCTTCTCGCACACAGTTATGAAGGCAGCAGCTAGACTAACATTTGTTCATAAATGCCAAAAATGTTCATTTAGATGACTATGAAACGTCTTGTCAATCAAACAAACAAAAATGTGAGAAATCTTTTTGAAGTTTTTCTCAGTGAAGTACGGATCAGGCTTCATGATATTTGCCCCTTTTTAGATTCCCAGTATCTCACAATAGGCAATCAAAGACTCATGTGTTAACTTATCCCCTGAGACATATGGTAGACTACTCATTTGACGCCGCCCAATTGTAGCCGTTGTTTTTTATGACTTGCATTACATACTAACAGTAGGTGATTGGGAAGGAATTGGCACTGCTCCACCTGAAAGCACCAACCCAAATGTATAAATCTATTGATTGTCACTCTGCTTTAAATGTGGGCTGTGTCTTGTTTATACTCAGTCAGTAGAAAGAGGGTGTAAGTGCATCATACCCACACATACCCATAGCCCAATGTGTAATTAATTTGGTATTATGCCCCTAACCAGAGTGTAACAGCCAAATGTTGTTTTCTTTTCTGATTAACTAGTCTTTCTGTTGAGACATGGTGAGACATCCCAGATGCTGCTTCAACAATGCCACTTGCCTCTCATTTGCCAAATCAGACACACATTCACACACTGATGACAGCAAGCTACCACGCAAGGCACAGGCCTAACTATCAGGAGCAACTTGGTTTAGTTTCTTGCTCAAGGGACACCTTGACATGTTGATTTTAGGAGCTGGAAACTGCTTATTATTTGTCAAGTGGCTAGACCAGCTCAGCCACAAATATCCCCACATCTCTTTGGTCTTTGGCCATTATCAGCCTTCACTGCTTATTCTGAACTCACCATAACCTGATCGTGACCAAACAAAAAACGGATATGAAAACATGGATTCACACAAAACAGACACACACACACCCAGAGAGAGAGAGTGAGAGAGAAGGAGAGAGAGATAGCATCCTGTGGCTTCCACTTTCCAGTGCAGTTAAAAGGGCACTTCAAGGGCTTGGCTCTAGCTCTCTCCTTGAACTTTATCACCAGACAGAGATGGCATTATGTTCTTATCTCAACAAACAGGGTGCGTGTGCATGTGTGTGTGTGTGAGATGTGCGTTGACATTAAGGTTTATCTGTGCACATGGAGCTTGAAGCACAATGATTATAGAGCATTACTGCTAAAGGACTGAAAGGTTGACTATTTGCGCGTGTGTGTGTGTGAGATTTTGCGCGTGTGTGTGATTGTGTTTGTGTGTGTGTGTGTGTGTGTGTCTGTGTGTGTAAGGAGCACCAAAGGTGAGCGCTATTGACTGCCACTAGTACAGCCACTAATGGGGATGCCAGTAAGTACTTTAGAGATGATACAGATTTGTGTGGGTGTGTGTGTGAGTGTGTGCTTGTGTGTGTGAGCTTGCCATCACACGTTTTTTTTTACAGTTTGCCAATGTGCTTATCTATTGTCTCTTTCTTTCTCCACTCTTTTGTTTTACCTGCTACGCACACGAACACTCACATACGCACAAACACACACACAGTCACACACTTTACCTCACCTACACACTCTCCATGCACACTCTCTTTGCCCTACAAGCATCATCCACATCTATCTGCTATCGTCCCTTCATCAGTGTATCTCCCTTTACCCTTAGAGGAGTAAGCACACACTGTTATTTATTTTTTATTTAATATCTGTGGGTCTAAGTACATTACACAGATCATTTTATCAAATAATGGCACATGAACACAACAAAGCTTTACTGTGCATAGGTCAGAGTGTGATGTTTAGTGAGGGACATCAAATTAAAGGCCTTCCCTCCATCCCTCTTTAGCTCCCTAAACATCCGCTGATTTGACTTATGGAACATGTTTTGGGCTGTTGCAACCTCTGGTTATTCCTGCGCTCAGTTCCTAATGGGATTTATACTGTCAATTGAGGAGAGACATAGAGAGATGAAACATAATGAAATCAAAAAAGCAAAGGGGACAGTTTATGTGAGAGGAAAAGGCAGGCAGAGAGAGAGTGTGTGTGCACTGACAAAGGACAAATTGGGAGATATTCATGGATGGAAGACTCTTGGGAAAAAGGCACATAAACAGATAAGAGCATGGCATGTTTCAATAGAAACCACAGATTTGCTGTAAGTACAGCACCTTACTTACAGCTGGCAATAAAGCAGAAGGCTTTCTTTTCCTAAAGCCTCTTACTGTGTACGGCTGAATGGCCACAAACAACATAGGAGCTTTTAAGAAGAGAGTCTGACATCTATGGTGGAATGCACTCTGCATGTGTTTTTTTTGTTCTTGCAGATAGCACAAATATTGTCCTTATAAAATAAGAATACCCAGCAGATACAGATTTCTGAACAGTGAAAAATTCAAAAGGAATAAGTTGAGCTCTGGATGCCGCCCGTGTAATTGAGAGTTGTTGTCTTGTAAATACTATAATGTTTTTTTTTTGAATACAGGATCTTCTCAGTTCTCTATAATCAAATCTTGGAGATGTCAGGAGTCATGCACCACCATGGATCCTTGATAGAAATGTGTCTGTAACAACTTTAATTTACCTTAAAGTGAAAAAAGCTTTTAACTTAAAAACAATTTTAAAAAAAACATAGTTCTACCACCAACACTTTTTTAGGGAGGAGGTCGGATGAGATGCTTGGTTTGTTGTCTCAGTGCCAACAGTCAATCTTGATTTCTTTGTAGGTGATCTTTCCCTTCTGTGCTCACATTCCTTTCCATTTCTGTACATGATATTTTTGATGGTCCTATTCAAGAATCATACTGTAAAATCCCTTTTAAGACTTGCCGACAGCAGCTGGAACTGAAGACTGTATCATGATGAAAATTGACAACTCTGCTATGCCGCGTCGAGGAAAAATACACACACATACACAGACCAATTTCCAAACACTGCGACCCACTGAGACCCTCTGCTGTGTATGGAAGTGTGCGTGTTTGGATAGGTTTGTCTATTTACTGTCTGAGGAATCCCAGGTGCGAGGGAAGTTGTTTGAGTGCTGTGTATCTGGATTGATTTTTGTTGCTCAAAGTAGAAGTTACCCATTAATTTTGTTCTATTGATTAGTCTGTTTGTCATGTGTGATATCTGAGACAGATTGAACTGTTGCCGATGCATTCCAGCACACTGTTCCAACATTTCCAAAGGTACCGAATGAGCCACAAGGAAGGGCATAATTCTCTAGCCAGGCAGCCAGATTTACTGCTGCCTTGTGGTATAAATGTTCATCTCACCTCTTCCTTTTTCTGTCTTCTTTTCCTTGTTCACGTTCCCTTAGCACTCGTTTTCTCTTTCCTCCTGCTCCCATCATGCACTGTTTTTATTTTTCTCCCCAGACTGTGTGTCGGTGTGTTGTTAACACCTTGGATTTCCCTTTTCTGTATGTACTCAAGGGTGTAGCTGTCTCTTTTCCTCTCTCAGAGACACAAACATGCAAATGATACACTTGAAAACACTTGCAGACTGTCAAGTTATCTCCTTCTCTCTTGTCCCTCTAATAGGGTCAGGCTCAGGGTCGAAACTGTCTCCCTCCCACAAAGCCCAGCAGGAAATGCTGGAATAACATGATTTGATAATTGAGAAGGCATAAGGTGAAATCTGTCTTTAGGGTCAATTGATCTTTTGTCTCAGCTTTGCTTTGGCTTTAGGGCACAGTTTCCTATCGCTTTTGCAGAGAGCATTTTGTGTCAAAGTTGTGTTCAATAACTAATTTATAAAGCATCCCACATGTTCTCAGCAAAGAGTAGAAGATCTCCTTTGTGGATGAGCGTTTAGTTTTTGTCAGTAGGTTTGCTGTAGATTCAACTTAGCATTATTAGGTGAACAAGGTACTCATGCACAAGAAAAGCCTAGAAGTCATTGTTCAAAATCAAATGTTTTACTTTTTTACCGTAATGTCCATGCCTCCTAGAACTGGCGTGGATGTATAAGGTCTTATTGTTCACCCATTGGGAGCTGCTGATATATTACAGCTCTCCTTAATGGGGGAGATACACTAGAATAACTGAGAAGAAAGCTGATTGAAGGCTGTTAGTCCTCAAAGGATGAGTGTTACATTACATTACAGTCATAAATTGTAAGTCGCTTTTATCCAAAGCGACTTACAATCAGTAGTATATTACATATCATTCACACACTGATGACAGGCTACCATGCAAGGTGCCACCATCAGACTCTAACTAACATTCATGCAACATCCAGGCAAGTCTTCGGGAGCAACTTGGGGTTACGTGTCTTGCCCCAAGACAAATCGACTGCCGAAGCCGGGTATTGAACCACCGACCCTCTGATTAGAGAACTACCTTGCTCTCCACTACGCCACAGCCGCCGCTGTATTCTCTAAGATGCTTGAAAAATACAGTCTCAAGAGCATACTATTGAGTGAAGAGAAGGTTTTCTCTTTTGGTGTTCTGTTTTCAGTTATTTTGACAACTCAGATGTGTTCTTTTTGATTTGTAAAGGTTCTTTATGATGCAATACACCACCTCGTCTTTCTTGGGTATGCATCTATTTAAATTAAGGAAATAATGTATATGTGGTTAAGATTTTTCTTTTCTTCTGAAAAGGTTAATTTGCTGCAAAATGGCTACTTAATATTTCAGTAAAGCAAAAGTGAAGTTGTAAAGGCTATTAACTGATCAAAGAAAAAAGGTCACGTTTATCTCAGAATTATCAAAACTATCTTAACAATAGAGCAATATCCAGAGGTCAATTGTTTTGAACTGAAAATGCAATAAGTAACTAAATTTCACAGCTGACAGCATTCATTTCTAATGCCGGTTGAATTGGTCTTATAATGTTAAGTCTTTTTTATAATTTAAAGCTTAGAAGAAAAAAAACTGATTAAAATGGTTTAAAATTACCTGAATTATGTGGAACCACCATCAGCCCCCAGAGTTACCTGTAAAACATGAGTGCACAGTGGGGTCAGCTCCTCTGGCTGGCAACTTTAGCATATGCTTCAACCCCTGGAGGCCTGATCAGATGTGTAATTGAGGGCCATAACAGCTGCTGCTCTCCACCACATCCAGCTGGTTATTCCCTTCATTGCTCACTCACTCAAACACCAACCCTTCATCCTGTGACACTAATATGACCTGTTTCACTCCCCCCAGTGGTAACTGCTCAATCTCATGTTGGAAGGTTGTTACGCTGTGACTCACGGTGACCCCATGTGCAAAGGCAGGATCTTAGAATGTGATGCGCCTTGCTCGTTCTTTAAGCATTTTTCGAAAAATTACTCTGTTCTATTGAGTTTTATTTTTTTACTTTGACTTTCACACTGACTAAAAGCTGACTTGCTGTTGGTTAAAAAACAAAATGTATGCCCTGTGGTTATTGGTTTTGTGGTTGAAACATCATCTGTTTTGCGTGTGTCTTTCTGCTCACTGTCATTTGTAAATTGCCTGCTATGTCTGAACAAGATATCACGATCGTGGCTGGTAAAATTCTCTGTGGATATATCCAGCTGTAACATATCTCACCTCAATGCGTGAAATACCACAGCTCGGTCAGTGGCCCCAAGCTTTAAACTATGACGTTCTACATACACCTCTGGCGTCAGTTTTTGGATGTGTCTAACTCAGAAGTTATAAGTTATCAGTTGTTCTAAGCTAAAGGATACATCCCTGGGTCTGTGTCAGACAAACGTTGGGATTGAGAACAGTAAAATGTGTACGTTTATACGTGAGACAGTGTGTACTGTTTAGTTTCCTGTATTCATGTGCAGTATGTGCTGGCTTTTGTGTATGATTGACACTTGAAGATATCACCCATATCTGATGTCAGGAACAGTTGACCCGCGCTGTGTTTTTCACACAGTGCAGTCAGGGAGAGAGAGTGATGGGCGGACAGACGGTTAAAAGAAGTGGAGGAATCATTTTACAGTATATTGGGTCACAGATTAGTCAACCTGGAAAAGCAGAGCGAGCTCATAGGCACTCTTCAGCAGCTTGGTCAGCACGCACGCACACACTCATTCTCCCTCTCTATCCCAGACACGCAAGAATGCACACACATGGTATACATGCTTCCTTTCGCTCTGTCTGCCGATCCATCCATCTCCATCAGTCTTGCTTTCACAGTCTCACACACACAAACACGTTCACAGACAACCTTTCAGTCCTCTCATCCGACCTCGCCACAGGCAATTTCAGTTGGTATGGTTTCTGACATTGTAGAGCATTGGGTCAATCTTTTAATTCACCTGGGTTCTGCTCTCGTCTGCCCTGGTTTTCTCCGCACTGACATGACCTATCACCAACCGGGCCACTGAGCTAATGCCTGGTATTTTCTTGTTTTTTCATTTGACGTAAATATATTTTACACAGGCCAATAAAAGCCTATAATCTAAAGATGATAGTCTATTCTTTTGGGTCATATTCTAATTTTAAGTTCTATTGATATTGTATTAAGATGAGTAAACAGCATTTCTTGGTACTACTGGCCTGTGCTTGGGTGCTAGGATATGTTAAGTCTGCAAAGTCTCATTAAACATTTTACAATTACTAAATCCCGGTGGCTCTTTGTGAAGTAGTAGGGCAGGATATTTATCAAATAGCCTTTACAGAGAGAGACATGTCTAGTTGAGGATGGTAGTATCATAGGAATTAATTGCATTGAATAGTATTTCCAAATAAAGATTTGTTTTTTGGTTACCTAAGTTATTTGAGGCCTGCCAAAAAAAGGTTTTATTGTAGACAGAAAGTTATCTAGCAGTTAGCTTTCCAAATTCAGTGAATGATTGGCTCAAGGTTCAAAGTTGAAGCTCATTGAATATTATATGTATGTAGCCCAGTCTGATGTTTACAGTTAGGGTATATATATTTTATACAATGAAAATAGACATTAATGATTGAAATGTTATTTATAATGTTCAGTCAAATCCCATTATTGCATTTTTGTTTAATGAATTACAGAAACAATGTAACTGAATGAGCAGAATGCAAGCTTGTGAACTGAATCTAGTTGTTGAATTGGTGGTAGATGAATATTTAATATGGGTTATGGACATGCATACTAAATGTATGAAATGAAAACAATCCCCTATCCCCCTTTTACTGCTAAAAAAACCAGTAAGTAAATCAATTAAAGAACACACACACACACACACACACACACACACACACACACACACACACACACACACACACACACACACACACACACACACACACACACACACACACACACACACACACACACACACACACACACACAAACTGTTTAGACCTCTAAAGACAGCTTATTCTATTTGTTCCAGCCATTGATCAGTTCATATCTAAATGTCAGGTTGCATATCGTCATATTTGCCAGGGCTGCATGTGCGCGATTGTATGTCCATGCTTGTGTGTGTCTCTGTGGATCTGAGGTCTGATCAATAAACTGAAAGGCTGACATTCACACACATACCCGCAGAGTCTTGAGTGCTTCTGCGTACACACACACATATAGGGCACACACAAAAGCCAACACACATAAACACAGTTCAGGGATGATGGATGTCTCGCATGTTGGCCCTGTTACCCTTTGCCATCACAACACATACTATCAAAGACGTTTGCTGTCCTAGCATTATATTATATGTCATCCAGAAAGAGAGGGAGTGGATACAGTGATGGCAATATAGATACAGAGAGAGAGAAACTTATGGCTGCTGAGAAATGTCTGCTGAAAGGACAAAAAAAAGTGAATGGCTCTTTTTTCTCTCCTCTCCTTGCTTTTTATCAGAACGTGAGTGATTGATCAATAATGTCATTGGTGAGCAGGGCGAGGCCTTGTCAACATGAGGTTTACTGGCTTTGGTTGAGTGTTATGGCTCTCCGTTGTGTGTGTGTGTGCTTATGTGGGATGGAGATTGATGGATCAAGACCTTGTCAGGTGGGGTTTGCAAAGAGAGAATGTTCTTGAGCAATTGCCGAAAAAGATCACACACACACACACACACACATTAACAGACTCACACACGGACAAAATCTAAGCTATTCAATATCTCTCTCTTCCTTGCCCCTACTTCTCTCTGTCTCACTAGAATACAAGCACAAACTTTTATAGACTCTGTAGATCGCTGATGTGTGACCACAGCTGGATCAGACTAATTAAAACAACAGTAATGGTGGTGATTTAGAGTCATTAGTTGTTGGGAGGAATCACACAGGTCTTTGACACCCCTCTGACTCATGTCACGGTCCAGTGCATCCAAGACCAGTACTTTATTACATTGCCTTCTGTTTCCTGAAGAAATATCCCGTTTTGCAATCTAAGTCTAACTATTTCAACACTGTCTAGATTGTACGTGGGATGCTCATAGAAGACTGGAGGCTTGAGAAGTGATATGCAGTGCATTGCTATTTTATCAGTGAACTTATGCCGAGACATGAACACAATATCTCAAGAATTCCTGTGTCAAATTTGACATTAACTGTCCACTTTGACTCAAGGATGAGGTGATGGTCAAAGGTTACTGTGACCTGTAAAATGTTTTTTGTCCATAACTCAAGAATTCATATTCTAGTCATGTCTATTTCGCACAAATGTCGAAAAAGTATAAAATGATGACGTTTTGGACATGGATGTAAAATGCAACTTGGCTGGTTGGCAGAGACATACAACTACCTACAACTACAAGGCGGTCATTCAAGTTAATCTTATTTTGGTGTGACAATCTCTGAAAGTTTAATTTCATGGCCGTAAGATACAACAAAGCAATGTAAAATGGGACTTAAAGGTAAAAATCAAGGCTTTACAATTATAGCCCTCTGCAGATGGCAGAAATGTATGGTATGCCTCTACCATAAGTGAGGCCTGTACTATTTATTATGTACTTAAACATTTGTGTGCACATTTTGTCGCTATTTTAATGGTTTTATTAATCATATGCCATTTGTTCAACTCAATCGCTGAACAATTTCATTTAATTTTATGCCATTACTCTAGACTGCCATGACTGCTTATCTTTTATCTCTGAGTGGCCCAACTGTATTATATTAGATTTATCACTTACTTAAGGATCCCTGAACCATTACATTTTCTTAGATTTTTAGTGTTTTATTCAAGGTAAGAGGTCTAGTTTCACTTTTACAACCAAAAGTATTCTGAAGTAATATGAACATAAACCATAGAAATGACACAGAGATCTCCTGAAAATGAAACACGATATTTACTGTTTATTCTTGGCTGTGTGCATTCGCTTTGTGTTAGCCAGCAGGGAGATTGTTTTGGGCTTGTCGCTCCACTTGGCCTTGGAGTGTTTGCACTTTATGCACTCAAGCCATGTCTTGCAGTAACAAGTCATACTACATAATGTTATTGTCCAAAGACAGTGTCTAACATGACAAGTCCTGCCTCAGACACGGCTGTCACATCCCAGATGTGCACGGACATGCGTGTTGGGTGAGTTGATAAGATAAGATAAGATAAGATAATCCTTTATTAGTCCCGCAGCGGGGAAATGTGCAGGCTTACAGCAGCATAGAGTAAAGTGCACACAAGAGACATAGTAAAAGAAAGACAAGATAAAAATTAAAAAATTAAAATAAAAAAAACAAGTAGTGATGTCTCTACATGACACGCAGGTATCATCTCATATATTTTCAATATGATGTATTTTCGTGTGTGTAGTGCAGGGTGTATTTGATTATTCATACAACATGGCAACGGAAGAACCAACACAAGGCTTGAGTTTAGCAGTTTTAGCAGCTAAATGCGCTAACAGAATGCATGCCAGACGAGTGCTTGTTTGTTCGTTTGTGTATTTGTATTTGCCTGTTTGCACTTAATCAATCAGCGCTCAGTGCTCCTCTGCCAAGTATGGAAATCCATAGTGCAAAACAGTGTCATAATGTGCCGCCCTCTGTTTGACACCACTTCTCTACACACACACACACACACACACACACACACACACACACACACACACACACACACACACACACACACACACACACACACACACACACACACACACACACACACACACACACACACACACACATGAAGACACACATTCAAACATGCATAAGGCACTCATGGGGGTGTAGTTTAGCAGCATCGGGGGAAAATGAATCACTTAGCATGCACTTACAGCTCAATACCGTATGCAAAAAAACTCCTCTCCCTATTTTGTATAGTAGTGGTAATGTTTTTAATGCATGAGATACATGTAAGTTAGACACAGGGAAAGAGTATGTGACTAGGTAAGAGTGATGTGAATGAAAAAGGAAGGTGCAAAGAGGTTTCATAGCTTTGATTGATAAAAGGGAGGGTTTAAGTTCGAACATAGAAAACAGAATGTATGAAGTTTCCTATTGCCTTTAAATAGGCAGAGAAGTGGTTCTTCGTTCTGTAGTAGATCAACAGTTCATAATAATAATAATAACCTTATTGTCCCACAATGGGGAAATTATTTCTCTGATTCAGCAATAGGAAACAGGTGTTTTCAAACACCTCGACAAGACACCACAACTTGTGGTTACTTCATGTGCCACAGCTGCCATTCATGCACCTTATTGTAAAGTGATTCAGCAATAGGAAACATTTTAAAGAAAGACATCACAACATGGGTTACTTATTGTAATATCTGGGAATTATGGTAATCCCAATAAACTTTTACTCCCTCTTTTTTCTATCAGCATCCCCTCTCTGTCTGTCTCTCCATTGCTCTCTCTTCTTTGCCCACTTCTTTCCTTTTTTCTGTTGTTTTGGGTTATATTTCTCTTTTGTCTTACAGCATTTCGGTGGAATGGCTTTCAGATGATTACAGTAATTATACTCCCCCACCTGCAGACCCAGACTCAGACATCTTATCCCCCCCGCACATATGTAGACACAGAAACACTATTCAACTATAGTTATCGAAAAGCATCATTTTATTTCACTGCGTAAATGGATGCAAAACCATATGGCACATCAAATAAAATTACTTTTCTGTGGGCGAATAATGCATTAGTGGCTGGACTGTGAGGGAAGGCAGTGGTAGAAATGGATCTGAGCAAGTGTGCGTGCTTGGTGCTCTTAGATGTTTGTCTTTGTGTAACTTGTGCGTGTCTGCGCTTTCACATCTTGGGCTCGCATGTTTAAGTGTGAAGCTTGGATATTCCTAGTTTGGAGGCTGGGCTGTAGGCTGTTTGGTTGATTTGATCACAAATAGTGCATGAAATTAAATTACACAACTAATTTTCAATTTAGAGCACTTTATTCAATAGCAACGCCCACTCTGCCTCTTCAAGCTTCCCCCACAATGTACTTGCGTAATAATCTGATTTTGCATTAATATTTCTTACCCTCTCACATACAGAAACACAAACAGCCATACACATACTATCCAGTATATTACTTATGTATGTGTGGGAGAATGTAATGTGTGTGCCCAATTTTGTTGAGTCCACCCTGCTCTTGTCAAGTCAGGCATCGGCATGAGCAGCAAACCTTGACTCTGAATGTCAGCCAACAGCAGCCGTTTGCCAGAATCAATGATGTTCTCTTTGTTGGACTCCTTCGGGAGTGACATGTGGACGGAGGTCATTACAAGATCAAAATGGTGTTTGGCGGTACCGCTGCCACTTTATAAAACCCGTACGGGACTTGGGGGTGCATGGCGGTACGATGTTGCAGATCAGTCTTATTCCACTCTGTCTGCTTTCAGACTTTGAAAAAAAGGCTTACTTATATTGACACTGAGTGATTTGATTAGTCCCGGACCGCAGAGTGTGGTGTATGTTTGATCTTCCGACTTCAGCGAGTGAGAAAAGAGAAGAAATTAAGCTTTTGTAGAGCGGGTCATAGAGGTCAGAAGGATCCCTGTGGCAGCATTAAAGGAATGACCAAGTGAGTGACTGCTACCTGCCATGTTGGCATTGAGTTGTTAAAAAAGCTGTGGCAGTTTTTAAGCTTGTGTGGACAAATACGCATGCACCACAAACAAACAAGGCAGTTTTAGGAGTTAGTTTCATACTCGTGTGCTTGAGATAGAGAGCGAGTGAGTGTATAGAATGGTTCCAACCCCTGAGCAGTCACGTCTAGTGTTAGGAGTCTGCCCTTTCACTAATTAGCTTGAAACATCTGCCCAGACGGCTGCCAGAGGGAGGTTATAACGGGATAAGTAGAAACACTCACCAACACTTGCATTCACGCCAAAACCTCAGAATACACACATTTGCATTATTTACATAGACAATGACATTCACTGTTTAGGCGCATGCACACATTTTGTGCATTTTCCATGTAAAATAAGTTAGTTTTCCTCATAAGCTTGTGTAAATATCATCTAGAACCTTAATGAGCACCCAGGGAAGGGGACAGGGCAAACAGGCAGAGAAATGGAGAGCAGAAAAAAAACAGCTTGTCGAACCTCTGTCCTTTCTTCTTTCCATTTCCTATCTCCCTCCTTCACTGCTTGTTGTTTGTGCTGCAATGTTGCAGTAGATAGAGACAGAAACAACATGAGAGGACACCAAAAGATTAATAACCGCCAGTATTCTAGTGCTTCTCATTGTTTTGTTTTCAGTTCTGTTCCACAGTAAAGTCTTAGGGAGTAGGTAAGAATAGAGACGAACAGAGATACTGTCAGAAAAAAGAAGAATTAAGACAAAAAATCTAGTTTTGTATCTCTCTCCATCATTCTGCTCCCTGCCTTAGTCCTTGTCTGTGTCGCAGCCATGTTTCCTGTAGACAAAGTGTTTTACGGCAGCCGCCGAGGTTACAATGATGAAGCTTTATGAAGACTCTGTGGGAGATTAAACCACTATTAGCCACGCTCCGTCAGCTCTCTCCAGCTGTTGCCGTTTGTTTACGGCTAAAAAGTGTTTTACGACACACGGTGCTATAGTCACCTAAACAATTATAGCAAATGATATACAAGTGGCACTGTATATTTTACACCAGTAGGAAAGGGAGGGGTGTGAACTAAGAGAGGAGGAAAAGGGCAGCTGCAATCAGAGAGAGAAGTGAGCAATTAAAGGAGAGCACAGATGATGGGTTGAGAGGTGAGGCGACAAAATTAAAGGGTTGGGTGGGATTGGCAGGGAGCAAAAACTAGTGTTTCTGACAAAAGAAAGTCGAAAGCAAGGTTAAACGTTCAAAAGCGCCTTGAAATACACTTGTAAAGAGACGGGTGGGTAAAGGATGAGAGACAAGAGACGATAGACGAGTACAGAAAGAGTGGCTAATAAATGGCAGTACTATTTGGTTTGAGTTAGCTGAGAAAGAAAACCGGTGAGCTCCACTCAAACATCTATTTTCTGCTTCCCTACTTTTGTAAGTTATTAATGGCACTGCCATTTATTCTTTACAAATGTTACCATTGGCTATCCATCAGTGATGTTCTACTTACTTAATGTTGTGTAGCTTGTGTCCAGTTTTGACACTCCTCCCCAGTTGGGCAAAGAGAGCAAAACTAAATGCACAAGCACTGATAAATGAAACTTTATCAACTCCGTGCTGTGCAAGAGAGGGACCTTACTGTTGGTAGTCCAAGAAGCAGCAGTCCTCATGATGTGTAGTTTTGTTGGGTATGGGGTAAGGCCTGAAAAGGGTCAAGTGAACAAGCAGACAGCGAGTGAGCTGAAATAAGCTAATGCTAAAGGGAAAGTGATGATATTATAATAGATATGTATGTGTAAATGTGTGTCTGGAGTTCCAAATGTTTTGGCCTTGTGTGTGCAGTTGCTCTCTCTGTCATCTCTGCATTTCAAAGTGTCCTTGCTGCAGTGTTTAACAATTGTGTAGTTACTGGTTAAGAGTTGACACGTATAAATATTTAAGTTATACCATTAACAATTAATGGAAAAATGTTATTTTTCCCAGTGCAGAAACGTACTATTTGTGGCTATGTGTGTGTGTGTGTGTGTGTGTGTGTGTGTGTGTGTGTGTGTGTGTGTGTGTGTGTGTGTGTGTGTGTGTGTGTGTGTGTGTGTGTGTGTGTGTGTGTGACAGAGAAAGGGGCGGGTACAGAGAGGTAGAGAGTGAAGTCAGTCCACTCAGACGTTTGTCTAATCAGTGTAAATAAGTGAGAAAAGCTCTAACGTTGAGATTCAAATGTGCGTTTGTGAGTGTACGGTTGTACACGAGCAATCGTCGACATATTTGCATGTGTTTGAAAAAGATCTTTTGACTGATACCTTGAGAACCTTTGATAAAAGTTTTCTCAAATCACTTATCCCCAGCTTCACAGTGTGATTCAGCCTTGAACATTTCCATAATGTTCTTTTCCATAATATTCACACTTTAGTTACCATGCATTACATTATCCGAGCAAGAAAATATCTTTAAAGGCAACAATAAGGAATTTCTTCTTCTTTAAAATGTAAAAAAAAAACAGACTGTTGTTTCCTAACTCATTTCCCTTACTTCTATCAAATTGACATAGTTGACATCTCTTTTTTTTTCAGAATTCTAAATGTGATGGTGTTTTTTGTTTTGTTGCAGGTGGTGGAGACAAACCTGGTGGCCTTCGATTGTCACTGGATCCTGATTAATGAGGTGAGTGCCGAGGCAATGATTTATGGATCCTGTAACTGGGTGTGTCTTCAGTTCACCTTATTGTTTCAATTATCCCAGGAATATTTATGGTTTTAGATCCAGAGCCACTCTAATGTCTTCATTGTCTAAGGTGTTTAAAGGAGAGAGTAGAGTTTATAAATTTGTTGACTTCTTTTGTTCAGTTCATCCAACAAAACTTGATGACTGAGGACAGTTTAGTTTATTACAGTGAGCTTTAGCGGCTGTGTCCCCTGGCAAAAACAATACAGTAAAGATTGTATACTCACTTATTGAAGATAGAGCCACTGTATACAAGTACTAAATTGTCAGAGATGACAAAAGTGACCTTGGAAGAACTCCTTTGGATGAGCTTATTTTCCGGTTAAATATCAGTATTACTACTTAAATATTAAGGGCTTTCTAGATTTACAAGACAGGATAAGATATGACAGTCCTGAAAGTCACCCTAAGTCCAAGATTTTTCTTTAGTCCATGTTCTCAATCGACGATCACAGTGAATATTGGTCATAAGAGAAAAATAATTAAACCTGAATATTGGCTCCACTTTCTTTTTACAAAACCAGCAGGATCAGCTACATTTTCACGTGTGTGTGTGTGTGTGTGTGTGTGTGTGTGTGTGTGTGTGTGTGTGTGTGTGTGTGTGTGTGTGTGTGTGTGTGTGTGTGTGTGTGTGTGTGTGTGTGTGTGTGTACACACACTGCTACAGTATCTAATGCACTGTGCCTTGGTAGCCTTAGGCATTACAGTGGCAGGACACAGCAGGGGCTTCATGCTGCCTCACATTCATACACACACAAGTGAAAGTGTGCAAACACAACCATGTACACAAGCAAAAAACAACATTTACTGTAGGAGCATGGAAAAACTAATTTGATGCAAAACAACAAAATCCTCTAGTATACTATAGTTTCTCTCGCTCACTGTTCCATTTTCAAGTCATAGCCCGCAACGTCCTATTACTTGCTTAGTTATGCAAAGAAAGTATTTCTGTTTGAAAATCAATGTTAGTTTGCATGGCATCCATTAAAGCTGCAGGGGGAGCCAATCACTATTTTCTGATGCTGCTTTTAGAATGTTAGTCTTGTTACATAAAGGTTTTTATTTTTCGCTATTTGATATGGATGAGAGGCTGCAGCAACATTGTCACACATTCCCGCAAGTACCTCAGACAACCTCCCAGTATTGTTTTTTTTTGCATTTTGTCAAATCCTAATGCATCAAGAGAGTGAGGGGGAAGAATGAGACCTGCCTCTGCACTTTAATGAAGATGGCAGGCTCCTCAGAGGTACAAAATGTGGATAAATCTATTCAAAACAACCACTCTGTATTAGTTATTGGTTTCATAGAAAGACTATTATGCCATTTGAATGCGTCTCCTCTGCTAATTGAAATAAATGGCATACTATAATATGCAGAGATTTTACCGCTCACTTAAAAATAAAAAAAAACGTCTCTGGTCTTACACTTTCCTGGCAGAGTTGTCTTTGTACAGAGGCAGATGGTAATGTCAAGAAACCTACTGAGCAGTCTATCATTACTCGACTGCCTGGTAGGATAAATTCACATCTAGCTGTCTAATAGACTGCTTTGCATCCTGTCAAGCATCTGGTATTGTTCTAACACTCTTGAGGCCTCCTGGCAGCAACCAGCCCTTTGCTCAGCTTTCTGGGAGGCCTAACATGTCATTCTGCTGCCTGAGTGTATGTCTAGCAGCATGCCGCCTGTAACACTTTGTACCTGTTTCCTTTGAGAAATCAACGGTGAAATGAAGACTGCGAGACAATGCTCACTCAGTTTGTATGTTTAAGCAATGGCAGTATATCGCTGAAGTATGTTTCCTTACTGTTATAACAGTTCTAGATAATACAAAAAGAAATAAATGTATATATTGTCAGCAGTTGTGATTAGCATCAAGTCTGTTTTTTCTTTAATAAGTAAAAGGAGATTTTCTAACCTCACTCATTAACAAATAAGACTGTCAAGTTAAACTTTTTTTAGTTGTTATGGTGTCTTAAAGGAGCATCATGTGGGATTTAGTGGCATCCAGTGGTGAGGTTGCAGATTGCATCCAATCAAATCACCCTTCGCTCACTTTTCCCTTTCCAAATGTGTTGAAAAACTCATGTTTTCTCAAGGTAAAAATGTCTCCCTCTTAAGATATAAGCTGATGAAAACACAACTACTCTTAGTTTAAGTTGATTATACAAGAATGGAAACATAGTTATGAATATTAAATTACATTTCCGCAAATAAATCCCCCTAAATCCTACACACTGTTCCTTTAAAACAGTATGTAGATTGGCTTGTGGCTTCAATGTGATACAGTCTAGTTATCACTTGTAGTCGGCTCATTTTTTTTTTTTTTGAGAGTTGTTGGCAACTCACCACTCCTAATTGGGGAACAAAAATGTCCATGGGAGCAGTAGAAGCTGGAAGTGTTCATGTTATTATGTGATATCAATTAGTATAACACTTTACACTTACAGTCAAAAATGTCTCTCCGTTCACTTACAGTACTTCAGCCCCTTTTGGGTCATAGGCAGGACAGAAAAGGCTAATTTTCTCTTACATCTCTATGCTTAAACTGTCTGCACACATGCTATGGCACTATCTGAAAATAAGGTCATTACAGTTGTTGTTCAGATACCTCCACCCACATTTCATTACCTAACAGATATTTGTTTCAAATGCTATTTAAGTTGCTAAGTAAAGATATAGTCTATATTTGTGATAGCTGATGGAGATGTTCATGCAAAGATGCAAAACAAACAAAACAAAAAAAACGATACTAATTTAGCCAACAAAAATGAGATACTAGTGACTGATATTCAGCTTAACTGCTATCGCCATAATATTTTTGAACAGTTATTTGGCCAAAATAGTTTTAACAGAAGAGAGAATTTGCGGCGGTAAATACATGGGCTGTGAACAGGAGTAGGCGAAGGGAGATGGAGGCTGAAGAAACAACAGATGTGCAGATTTGAAGGAAAGAGAAGAGAGAGATGGTGGAACAGAGAGAGCTTAAAGATCCCCTCCACTCAAAAATGTATTTTCCTTATGTTTAAGCTCCCTAAAATGTCTGACCTTGACTTTACTGACTTGTACCCATGCAATGTTGTCACTGCAGATGTGTTTTCACAGTTCCTTAACTGAAGGGCGAGATGTCTCTGCACTTCCCTTAAACCTGAGATTCAAAAGTATGTCACAAATTGTGAAAGCCAACAGCTTCCTAATACTTTGCCTGCATCTCTCCCAATTGTATCTTTGAATCTCAAATCAAAAAATGTACTAAAATATTGTGGGGGAAAAAAAGCTTCATTCCACTGTTTTCAGCTTCAAAATGTCATAATTCCGCTCATCAAGATAGAAATATTCCCGCCACAGGCTTCGTGAAGTCCTGTAGCAGAGTGTTTAAAATGGATGAGCGCCTACAATATTTTGCCTTACGTAAAGTGCTCTAGTACTGGTTCGAATGAATGAATATTCCTATGTGATAGAATGAATATTCCTATGTGTAAAAGTGCTCTCCGTCCCTGTGGTTTATTATGGATGAGGGGGTACTGTATGGTTGTCATAACTCTGCTTTATCTACAGCCAGCAGTCAGACAGCCCCACTGAGGGGGAGTTCACAGTTCATAATTGATCATCCTTCCTCCCCCTATCTCCTCCGTTCTGCTCAAGCTGAGGGGATGAGGATGAGGATGAGTAGGAATAATAAGGGGCGCTCATGGCTTCTGTTTTCCTCCGTCTTTCTCTTAAGTTTGGAGGATAACTCCACTATTGACCTCACTCGTTCTGAATCTCTTCATGGTCTTTTCATTGTCTCTCATAATATCATTCTTGATCATCTCTATTGCCGTTCACACTCTTTCTTTTCTTCATTATTCTCTTTCTCTCCAGTCATTTCTGCCTTTTTTTGTCTCTCAAGGGAACAAGGGCATGGTAATGAGATGAGACAAGATTAGGCTTTTCTGTCATTTTGGCTCTTAACATATCATTGCATGATATGCTAAGCCATGTAACTGAAATTTTGGGGATTTTCATGCTTTGAATCTGATTGAAGGATTATATGGTCTTAGAATATTCTTCAAACCTTTGGTTAATGAAACCCTATCAAAACCCATATCAAAACCCAAGGTGGGCATTCATTGGTGTTGGAAACATGCTGAAGATACAAAATTAAAATAGTTAAAGAACATTGTTGTTAACAGCTACAATGCTTGCAGGGGGAGAACGAGTTAACAGTTGTGCGCACTCTGTGCACAGCTGGAATTTGCCCAGTATGACTGCAGACATCTAAGACTGTTGTTGCTAAGCGGCTCTCCTGCAGCTGTTGGATATTTTTTGCGTCTTGTTAAAGGCAAGTGTGACACTACTCCGATCCAGATGTCCCTGCATGGTCTAGGGATCCAAATTAAAAACTTTTTTGATCACAGCTGTGTCAGTGATTTGACATGACGATATACAATATACAGTACAATTTAAAGCAGCAATAAGTAGAAGCTGACATTAGCACATAATCGTCCAAACAACACTAACCAATGAAATTAGAAAATCGCCATGATTAAATCCAAAATTGCTTCAATCCCTCAAGAGATACATCAGCATTAGTGACATTGTAGTTCCATTTACCAATGTATAATGAAGATGAGCATCAGAGGGGATTAAGAAGTGGGTGTATACCTGCATATACTTTGCACTACACCACTGCTTAGGTGCCAAGCTCAGCGTAACCCAAAACAAGCTAGCCATATCCTTAGATTACCATAGTTTATGTTACATGAATCTGGAAACACCATCGCAAAAAGTTATCTATATCTTAAGCTAATTCATAGCCTGTCTGATTCTCCCTACACTATAACTGTCAAACTGTCAAACACTCGTTGTGAAGTGAATGCCATGGAACGGGGGAGGGAGAGTGCCACATCTAGTGGCTAAATGTGGAGAAGCACAGACACGGTGACAAAGAAGCATCAAAGACGTGTAGGGGTTGTTGTGGGAAATTGCCAAAAGTTGAGGAGAGAGAAGAGAGGCCAAATGAAACAAAATGCTTTCCCTAGATTTGTTTTGTTTTTCACAACTTTGAACCCTTTTGATATGGGCCAAACAGAGGGATTTGGTGTTCTCAGAGCAAAGAGGAGAACAGGTACGAGCTGCAGGGGTGAGATGAGGAGCAGGAGAAGCAGAAAGGGTTGAAGACTATAAAAAAAAACAGCCTTTTCTTCCCCCACATCTGCGGATACAGTGGGAGGAGAGAGGGAAGGATTTGGTGTCTCCAGGGGAGATGTAGAGAGAGGGAGGGGTTGAGGGGAGAGAGGGCAGAAAACAAAGTACAGAGGTCAGGGAAGAAGTGCCAAGAACAATTGAGGATGAGGGATGTTTTTGCTTTTGACTCCCATCTTCAAGTAAAACACTAAAGACGAGGATTTGGTGCCCTCAGGGGACTAGAGAGAAGAAGAGAGAGAGGTGATCGGTTGAGGTTGATGGGTGTGCCTGCAGACCAAAACTTCAAGTTTATGGAGTAAACAACTCATGAGTCACTCTATATATGAGCCGCGGGGCGTTTTGGGGGTTACAACTTAGCCACAGTTTCTGGTTACATGTAGTTGGACTTGGTGCACAGATTAGGGAGCCACTAAAGCATCCTCTGGACTGAATGATTTTGTAATGGATGGTGCAGCTGGAAGGGGGTTTTAATTGACAAAAATGGATTTACAATAATGCTACCTTTGCTCACATGCTTTACAGGACTGATTGATTGATTATGAAAACTAGGCAGTTATGCTGATTAGTAATGGATTTTCTCAAGTTGTTAATACGTAATTATTCCATGCTTGGTTAATCGGTAAAATTAAAATGATTTGGTTTACTTTACCAGAATGTACCAAACCAAACTTAACCAGAGAGCTCACATGTTACATATTTTTGATCTCATTTTAATATTGGGATTGAGGATATCCATTAACGGTTGACAGTAAGCGGCCAGAAGGGAGTTATGGGAGAAAATTAAACATTAAAAAAGGAGCAGTCTTATAATAGGAGGTGAGAGTCAGCTCTGCATCAGTAACTTCCTGTGTGTTGATGAGCTGTACTCAGGAGCACGTGTGATTGGATACGTGTGGTCATGTCTGTACGTGTGTGTATGTATGCGTGTCACATTCATTCAGTCTCAGCTGTTTAAAGGCTAACAGCTTTGAGAGCACGCCACCACTGAAAGTCACACTGGGTGAAGTCTGTTAAGTTTGTCCCCAGGGAGACAGAGATGAAGAGGCAAATAGAACGTGACAAAGGAAGAAAGATGGACAAACGCCCGTTGAGAGGACGCATCTCATAATGATCTTTTCCTGTCACGGATTGCGGTGTGGACCCAAAAGCAGAACGACCAGGAGACGGATAAAGTTCTGGAGCTTTATTCAAAGCTGAGAACTCAGCAGACAGACAGACAGGATATGACTCACAGAGGGAAACAGGCAAGGGATCAGGCAGACGGAAACCAGAGGAAGCGGAGGCTAAACTCGGGGTCGGGGACAGAAGGCTGAGTCGTTGACCGGGGCACAGGCAAGGCAGGGAAGTCCAGACAGGCAGGCAGGGTCGGCAACGGGAAATCAGTCCAAAGGAAATTGCTGGAAGGTCTGACATAAATGCAGAGAACGATCTGGCAGCGAGTGTGTGTGAGACTGGTGTTTAAATACTGCAGGGTGTAGGTGCAGCAGAGTGAGCAGGTGAGAGTGATCGTGCTGACGAGGTGGGTGTGGCAGACAGGTGCACTGCATGAGGTTGATTAGGTGAGTGAGGGAGAGTGTGGTGAGAGAGTGGGGGCTGGGCTGTGAGCTGAGAGAAATAGTGCAGGAAGAGTGAACAGGTGTGACTGTGACATTGTGCGTGCGTGCGTGCGCGTGTTTGTGTGTTTGTGTATTCCTGTGCATTGGTGCATCTCTGTTTTGTTTGAGTTTGATCCTTTGAATAGGGGATAACTCTCGCTCGCCGATGTTTCTTTGCATGCCCTTGACTGCCCGCTGTGAATCTTAATTCTCTTTTGGCCCACAGATCTGCCTTTTTAGCAATTTTCAGCATTTTCTCTCTCTGTCCTTTTTTTTTTTTTTTTTTGTTGGCTTTGTAATTCAGTTCCCTTCAGGGTTTTATGTAAGCAACTGTTACAGATTTTTGCCACGTTTTACCCCCAAAAGCCAGCAAATACACCCCTTACTTGAACTGTTAGGAAAGTACATACTTCAGAGCACAAGGCAGCCATACAAGGTTAAACCTGTTACATTATGTCTGTTCTTTTTCAATAAATACTGCATTCTTCTTCTTTTGTCTTTTTTTTTAAATAATTAAAATAAATTGTAGATTCAAAACCCTCAGTCTACTCACTGTATTTCAAGAAAACCTCATTAAATTTGACAGCAGAGTGGAAAAAAGTGTCAGTGTGCTTCTTTGAGTCTCAAATCTCAAATACCTAATTCTAAATATTTGAAACGCCATCAATGTGATTTTAGTATCAAATGCATGTTTGCCTACAGAGCGAGAGCCATATATCAGCATAATGAATGCAGATGAGTGCAGCTATACCAATGAAGCCTGTATAATACCACCTCTAATCACCATTGATCACATCCCATGAGGACTCACTGGCCTTAATGAACGTTAATTACATTCAAATGAAATCCATTGAGATTAGTCAATGAACCGATGGTACCTTTAATATTACCCCTCACTACAGTAAAGTGTGTGTGATGGCTTATTTATGTATGTCGCATCCATCCTGTCAGGCAGGCTGCCATGCGCAAATGAAACGGAATCAAAAAGGTTTGACGGAATCAGAAGGATGTCCTGAAAACATATGCACACATACGCACAGATTATAAACATAAACTGGCGTGTGCACGCAAGACGTGCTCGAGCACACACAAACGCAGAGACCCACTGCACACAGACACACGGACAGCAAAGGCTGTCTCGGTTGGTGGCAGCATTACCTCCACCAGGGACGATAAACGTCAGCTCTCATCGCGTCACCACATGACCCCGTGCACTTGCAGAGGATGAATGGAGATCCATGGTCGGAGAGAGGGAGAGAGATTGTATCCTAGGGCTAAAATTAGCAATGATTCCTCCCCCAAGGTTTTGCAAGGACATGCAGAGTACGTGCAATCACACATGCATGCACACAACACGCACACACAAACACAGACGCTTTTACTCCACTCTTTTCCATCTTTTTTTTTTGCAGATGACATAGACGTGGTTTTTCACGGCTCAGTGTGGCGATAATGGGAAAAGTAGAGCATATAAAACAACACCTAAACCTCTTGAACTATGGCTGTCCAGGATGAGTTAGAAACATGTCATTTCACAGGGCCTTTTATGGAGTGGTATCCAAGCAAGTCTTTGTTGTTGTTACTGTTCTTTGTATATTTCTTGTGAAAAATGATGGCGGTGGCTCTCCTGCAACAACAAGTGATGTGATGGAGTTGTTGATATTGATTTTTCTCTTCCCCCTCTCGCTCCTTTTCTGAACCCTGATCATTCTCCGCTCCGATCCCAACCACCACAACCACCAACACCCTCCTCCCCCTCCTCCTCCTCCTCTTTCCAACCTCTCAGGAGATCTCAGACTACGACTTGCAGGAGTTAGTCATGAAGTCGATCGGTCGGCTGACGTTGGTGCGCCAGACGTTCCCCATGCCCCAGAACACAACTCAGCGCTGTGTCAAACACAACCACAGGATCAACACTTCCCTGTGTGACCCTAAAAACCCCAAGTCTCAGCAGCTAGAGGTGAGTTGGTTTGGTTTGTTGATTTGTCTCTAAGGCAGGTCAGTGATTTTCAACAAATCAAATAAGCATACTGGTTTTATGCTTTACAGCAACTGATTCTTTAACAGGAAGCCCCCAATATTTGTGTCTATTATGTGTGTATATAGCAGCAAATAAGATTTTATTTTTGAAATTAAAAGTAGGCTATGCTAGAAGTATGGTTGAAGAAGGTGAACTATTTGCATGATGTTCTGAAAAAAACAAAACATCATTCACTCTTTGCATCTCAGATCTACGTATTGTCCAGTTCACATTATTTGTCTCTGCAGATGACCTTGATCCAAAAATATATATGTATCTTTTTTTTTTTATTTGACTTAACTATTCTAGTGTGTCACCATTCTAATTCTCTAATTCACTTACCAAAAAAGCAATCAGTCGATAACATCAATGCTAGCCAAATAGCCAAAGCTACAGTATGGAGTTGTTGTTGGCCTGATCTTCAGCATTCTGTTGCCGTGCAATTTAATTAACTGGAGGGATGATCAGAAAAATAAAAATGAACTCAGTGCAAATCAAGACTACCAAAGAGCAAGACATCATGAAATTAGGTTCAGTCTTTTTTTTTTCGAAGCGGAGAGGGCTGTCCAGTGGGAATACAGTCAATTGATCGCCAACTGCATTTTTGGGCAACTTTGCCCCCAATAAAAAGCAGCGCTATCATCATCACAGCACAGTGCATCAGTGTCAAAGACTTAAGGAGAGAAAAATATGTACACATCCTTCATATAGTTAGGAAAATATCCAAGCTATTGTTCTTCTAAATGTCTCATATTTCCATGTCTTCAAAACTGATTGTCAGCCATTTTGGAGGCAAAGGTTGATGCAGTGACTATAAACAATCTTTATACGAGCCCAGGCTGATTGCTCCATCCTATTCTGTATAATATGTAAGCCTAATTGGTGTTGAATCATGCAACACAAAACCTTGACATTCAGTGACAAAAAAGACAACACTTAATTGTGGCTGTGTGGGTGGGTGTGTGTGCGCAATACACGTGTCTCTGCCTTACCTGCTGTTCAGAACATGCACACATCTCCTAAAATATTCTCAAATTGTTTGTTTACACAATGTTCACTGGGTTTTTGTAAATATTTCAAAAGTCAAAGTCACAAATTAGTAATTTAGTATTTAGAAGACGCTCTGGAACTCAATGTTGTGTCTTTTAATAACTGCTCCCAGTGTTGTAGTTTGACATTTCAACATGTCTCCTATTCCAACCAGAACAGAAGGCTTGCTGATTTGACATTGTTTCAGGTCATGCCTGTGAGTTTTTTTTACCTGGAACATAATCATTTTTGAAAAATCAGGCTGACACCCGTATATGTGTTTTACTCAGACCACGCTATCCATCTGACAAACACGATGACAGTTCCCCCTATAGGTTTCACGTTTTCTTTACTTTACTAATATGTCCCCTAGGGTGGCAATATGTATGCAATTATAACCCCCTGTTCTGTGTGTATGTGAGTCATCAAGCTGCCATCAAATAGAGTGGAGAAAAGGGAACACACTCTTATTCATGTGTCAAGACAAAAAAAAAGGAATTGAATTAATGTGCTGTTGATTTATATGGATGCATAAGGCCCTAGGGGAATGCATTTAATGAAAGTTGGAAATACACTGAAAACAGAAACGTGGTCTTAATGTTCATGTGGATATCTCCCTTTCAAACCTAAGACGGCGCCGTTCTAGGCTTTTTCTGTTGTGTTGTGGGTTTTTTTTGTCAAATAAAATACATTTAACTAATCAGAAAAACAAAAAGAAATGCCTGGAAGGTGAAAAAAACAGCTAAATACGTAAATGTTTTTAGGAATGTTGATTAAAGCCTAGACTTGGTTTGAGCCTCGCAATACAGAACAATACAGACATTGTGAACCCCTGAAGCATTGAATAATGTATGTAAATAAAGCTTGCCTTGTGTGTCCTAATATGAAACGAGTGCTTATCAAGTGTAAAAAGCTTTCATTATTTGTTGGGTAGAGTCCTGTTTCATTTGTTCATTCTACTGTGGAAGGCCAAGAGTGTGCATGCGTCCACCTATGTGTGTGCATGTGAGTGTAACACATTTCAGTCAAGGGCAATGTGTTGTTGAGAGCGAGAGTAAAAACATTGTCCATGCACAGCGGAACAACCCTGTACACATGTTCAGTTTGACATCCTGTGTGTATGCGTGCGCGCGGGAGCGAGTGGGCGGGTGAGTGTTTAAATTTGAGAGGGAGAGGAAACGAGGGATGGGAGAGAAAGAGAGACAGAGGAAGCAGATCAGCTCAGCGGTCAGAGAGTGGCCCAGAAGCCCAATTTCACACTGCACTGAAGCACATCAACTCAGGCTGACCACACACACACACACACACACACACACACACACACACACACACACACACACACACACACACACACACACACACACACACACACACACACACTTGGAGTGCAGAACCCACTGATCATTGAAGCTCCCCGTAGAGCAGTATATTTTCACTTTAATTTTCAGAGAAAAGTGAGACAGAATGATAGATGGCCAAAGATAGCGAGTGGAAGACTTCGACAAAACTGTGAGAGCGGGGATACTTCGATGACAGAGTTTGAGAATAGTTAGATGTAAGATCAACTTGACATTATGGATTTTCTTTTGTTCCGTCTGTCTGTCTGTCAGTAAACCATTCGACAAGTAACAAGAAGCATATATTTTGTCATCTTATCATCTCTCATATAAATTCAATCAAAACAATGGAAAACCTTGACATGACCATGTTCCCACTTGGTTCCCTTACATTTAAGAATAGCATGCTGAAGGCAGAGTGATAGCCTGAGCCAAACATTGCTCTGACTGACTTGAGTGTGCTCTACGTGCACTGAATTTATCTTTGAGTCTACATCTCTCCTCTTTTACAAATTCCCCAAAAGTTTTGTAATTCTTAAAGTTACTACAAAGAACATTTACCTGATTATGAAACAGTCTCAATTGAATACTGATTCCTCTATATGACGTACATAAGTCTGAGAGACTATCAGCGAGATGACTGACTATTTCTATGTATGAATTATTAATGCTTTTTATTGTAGCCACCGGGTCAGAACCACTACTGCTTTTTGTCCACAGACCACAACACAACTTTAAGGGGCAAGAGAGTCCCAAACCCCTGGGAGCTGATAGTCTCCTCTGATTTATGATGCGTTTCATTTTGGTTCCATCACTTGATTAAAATGGTTAATTGGTGTAAATTATACATTCTTTAATTATAATAACCCTGTTTACATGGATTTAATCAGGCGACCATAAACACTGAAATGGGTTTTTAGCTTTTTATACACTGTATCACATCTGCATGCTATGTTACTGTTTCCTGTAACCTGACCTGGAGGAAAAGGCCAAAATAAACATGGAAAAAAGAGTTGACTAACCAAAGGTTAAAGTGACTTCTAGGCTTCATAACAGGGTTTTTCATACTATGATCTTGACCTCACTCCAATTGAGAGATATTACATTCAACATCATTTTTCCTGAAGGGACAGGCTGTCTGTGTTGCCAAGTCTGTGACTTTCTCGCTAGATTTAACTCCTTTCATTAGAGTTGGCACTGTTCTGGGTTTTTCTGTTGGATAATTTTTTTAAATGTAGCGTACTCTTGCTAGATATTCAACATCAACAACCCTAGCTTTAATGTGAGTGGATGCTCATCACTTATATATCTGATTGTGTGTGTGTGTGTGTGTGTGTGTGTGTGTGTGTGTGTGCGTGCATAGAATCATGCGTTTGTTGTATTCTGATTAACACAGAGACAGGTGGCTCTGTAAATCACATAACGATAGATCACAGACTGAATAAGCTCCACTCCTTATCCTCCCCATCCCACCCCTCTCCATCTTATTCCGTGGTGCCAAGGATCTGTCAATACATTTGAATTAATGTCATCCTGAGAGCCATTCTTGTGTGAGTGTGTGTTTGTAGGAGTGCGCACAAATGTGCAAACTTTCACTAAAAGGGAGCAATGTTGTTGTGAAATTATAAATGTAATGCGCTACAGGTGCAGGAAACAGTCTGAAAGGCAGATAGAGATCATGGAACAGTTTTGATCAAAGTGCTGAGCATATGAATTCATTTGAATTAGAGAGCATTTCAGCATGAAAGGGTTTGGATGATTTCAAACTACTAATAGCCGCAGAAGGTTGTCCATCTTTCTCAGCTGCATAACCAAAGGAAAAACAAAAACTAAACTTAAGCACATGCAAGCATGACATTGGTCACTTGGACCTTAGTAGAATCAGTTTCTTGTTACATATCGTAGCACATCAATGCAAGCAAGTCCCCCATAAAGCATCTTCAGCAAAAGTAAAATGTCTGCATGTATCGCGTTGTCTCACTTTCTTTCTTTTTGTGTGCCTTCTGTCATTTATTCCTCTACAGATCAGCAACCGCTATATTTATGATTCTGTGTTGCTGCTGGCCAACACCTTCCACAGAAAGCTGGAGGATAGGAAGTGGCACAGCATGGCCAGTCTGAGCTGCATCAGGAAGAACTCCAAACCGTGGCAGGGAGGCAAGAGCATGCTGGATACTATCAAAAAGGTATGTGGATGCAGAAGGAAGCAAACACCTTTCTCCTCAAGTCATGCAGGAAGTTATTCAACTACAGTAAGTGTGCAAGAATGCATACTTGGTGGCTCTGGCACACACACCTGAAGGCACACACACCCACCCACACACACACACACACAAGTTTTTATGGGTTCACGGACACATGTGGTGACACACACACCCAAATGTGTTGCAATACTCTTAGAAAACATCCTGAAAAGGTAACAGATGTGCTCAGTTGTTAACATTTTGTCCGTAACATATTTCCTTACATTACATTACATCTTTAACTTGAGATTATTGTGGACGGTTTTAAAACCCAGTAACTTCAACAATTTTTATCATGAACGAAGCTTCACACGCATTGAGTAAGCATGTATGAACGACTGGAGCACTGGGAAACATCTTTCTCAATTATGTTCCATAATAACCTTAGATTGACTAAAATCAACCCATATACTGTGTTGAAAAATATTTAATACATTTTTAAACGCAAAAGTAATCAGACCAAGGCATTGCTGAACCAGCATACACTGTGTACGGAAATATGACACAATTAATCTCTTCAAAAAGTAAAAGAAACAGTATAAGGGGTCAGTGCAATCTGATTTACACCACACAACGGACAGTTAAATCCACCGCATTCCCTGATTTGTATTGGTTGTTGATATCTCAATGACCTAAAGTAATCAGCCTCTAATCTCAGTTTGAGGACCGTCCATCTGTTTCATCAGCCTCCTGCGGTGCTCTACTGCTGTGTGATGCTTGTAGTTGAGTGAGTGCCAGTTTGAAAATGGCTCTTAACTACTTTGTTTAAAAAAAAAAAGAAGATATCTATAAAAGTTTTAGACACAGAAAACATTGGCGCTGAGTCTTGATACCTACATTTGACAGAGCAAAAGCTTATGCTCATCCCCTATTGAAAAAATGTATTTGCATATCAAGACATTGTGCTCATTACAAGGTATTTTGGAGACTGGGCACTATTGTTCTTTGGCTGCGACACTTTTTTTGAAACAGCAAGATGCAGTCACTGCTAAATTCATTGTCATCACTTGGTCTAGCTAAAATCCCCTCCAGGGATGGACAATAAGGCTTTAAATAAGTCTACCTTTTTGTAATGTTATCACATGTAAAACCAATTTTTGCTCATTACTGCAACTGAAAGTTTCCAAGTTCCTGTCTGAGCTCAAAAGACTTCACGATCCAGGTGCTCATGAATTCAAATGATGGCATACCTCATAGGAAGCACATGCATCAATCATCAAGTTTTGCTCAGTTCCTGAACAGTTGACTTTTGGAAGATAAAGGATTTCATCCTGCAGCTGTGATTTTATGAATCTCTGCATTTCACCTTGAGTTCAGGGTTTGGCAACACTTTCATCACTGTTAAATCCAATTGGATCAATGCCCTCTGTTTTGATATCAATAAAAAACTACTCCAGGGATGGCAGTTTGACTGAATGATGAAGCCAAGTGAAATGCTAATTTAGGATTAGTGTCAGACAATAATAAATGCGACGCAATGGCTTTCATATCTATCTCTGCATTTCACCTTGAGATCAGGCTGGGGTTTGGCAACACTTTCATCAGCAGCCTGTTAAACCAACCCTGATGGGTGTCTCAACAGAGCTGTGTTAAAGAGCCCTAAGCAGTAATAGAGTTGAGTTCAGCCACCTAGCATCAGTTCCATTTTACAGTGTATCAGCAGTGTGCTTTACTCACTCTTGTTCGTGCCTGTGTGTTTAATCAGCGTTTTGGTATGTCGGGCCATTATGTTAATGATAAATACTAATTTGCAGCTGTTGATGAGGAGCTCTATTGATGTTGTTGTTGGGGTTTCATTGACAAATTCAGTAGGTGGAAAATGCATCAGGTGAAACTGCTTTTAAACTGATCCCCAAAGTCTGAAGTGTGTGTTGTGTTTAAACTGTTTGTAGACTACATACATACGTATACATACATACCCTGTCATTGGCTTATGCTGTATATATCCACCTTTGAGTCCCAGGGACTCCAGCAGTTAAGATTAGGACTCATTTAAAAATGTTATTGATTGCTTTTAGACAGGCCAAGATCTCCAGCCAGAGCCCATGAGGCCGGTAAAAAGTCCAAGCTTAGGATGAGATTAGATATACTTTAATGTCCCCATGGGGAACTCTTTCATATTCATTATTGCTTTTATAATCCAACAGACATGTCCACTTTCATCTTATTTTTAAGAAACAGCTTTTTCCTTAGTTATTTCTCTGATTTATTTTCAGTCTCATGAGCCCAGTGGCATGTTCTTTGAATCAGGTGAAATTAAATGAAAGATACTTTGTGAATCTATTGTTTCCATACTGAGCTGCCAACATTAATTACCTGAATAATTATGAAAGGCAATGAGAAGTATCCGAGCGGGTTTCACCCCTGCCCAGCAAATAAACATGCTTTATTGCGGGGGTGGGGGGGGCTCTGTGGGTATGATTGACCCAGGGGAATAAAATAAGGAAATCTGGTACCAACATAGTGGTGTGTCAATGTAGACTAATAAACCAAATGGCACATTAACATAATTTATGTATTATATAATCTATATACTCATCATGGAGATACTAATACGACCCCCACTCATGTATACAAACATAAAGAGACATGTACACATACAAAAATACATCCACATGCATGTGTGTTTAAGGATATAACACAAAGATGCACCCACACAAATATTTCTGAATAAAAATAATAATTTGAAATTACTACACATACAAGGCTAGTTTAAGTTTAAATGAATAATGAAAGTGTCACATGAGATGTGTGGTATGACTATCTCAGTGTGTATGTGATTAGACATGAACACACTATCTAGTGTATATTTTTGCGCGCATGCTTGCATCACATACCAAATCACTGCATAGATACTCTACAATCCATGTTTCGTACACACAGGAGCAAGCACACACACACACACACACACACACACACACACACACACACACACACACACACACACACACACACACACACACACACACACACACACACACACAGAGCATGAATCATATGAAGGAGTATAACACCTCGCCTTCCCTGAAGCACAGTTTCACTTTCCCTGACAGGTCACAATAGCGGGGAGGCAGAGCAAAGGTTGGGGACTGACACTGTGTGTGTGTGTGTGTGTGTGTGTGTGTGTGTGTGTGTGTGTGTGTGTGTGTGTGTGTGTGTGTGTGTGTGTGTGTGTGTGTGTGTGTGTGTGTGTGTGTGTGTGTGTGTGTGTGTGTGTGTGTGTGTGTGTGTGTGTGTGTAAGCCTGTGAGTAAATCTACCTCTCTACATAAGACGACATTGCACGCCTCTAGTGAAAAGTTCCATCAGCCTGGTGCTTATGACACCCACCTCTACGTGATGTTGACTGCTCAATTTTGCCTCAAATCTAAAGTAGGATTTTCCACAATCCAAAAGCTTGCACACATGTGCACACATACAAAATCTAACATATTTTAGTCTATTACAGCAACCAGAACATTTACCTATTGGGTACATGTACTTACTCATGAGATATAATCATTTCATTAGAGACCGGCAGAAGATTCATGTCTCTGCTTCACTCCGAGCAGTTATCATATCTGATCTTTAGCAAGGAGAGAAACGTAATTTAATGTCAAATTTCCCAGGAAGAATTATTGATGAGTTCTATTATAACCAAAAGAATATTGCGCCATTGATGAGAACTGACAGGATTATAGTGATAAAGATCATGATGCAAGTAACGACTCTAATGACCACATTGCAATGATACATTTTTCCAAACTGCAGTAATAGTGTAAA